>NC_136877.1:50085616-50265616 GCF_949152265.1 Phoxinus phoxinus
CCAACAATGAACAAACCTTAAAACATTAAAACTCGTGGGAGTTAATACTTGCAAAGTTCGCTTGTGTATGAGTCTGAGCGCGCGTTCTCGTGCTGAGGCGCGTTCTCTCGTGAATCCTCGGAGCACGTTGGTCGCGGGAGATTTGAAGGCTTCTTGAAAGTGACGTTGCTGAGGGAATTCAGGCTTAGTTCGTTTGACTCTTAGGTGAAGGCGAACCAAGGAGAATTTGAAAATGAAACAAAAGAAACTTAGATAAAGAAAATAAAAGCAGACGGAACTCCAACGGAGTTCATCGTAGACTTTCACATGGCGAGCAGGGATGAGACGGAAGCAAGAGAGACGGAGGAGGAGCTTTTGGCTCTTTTTAAAGACTGTATGGGTCACGCCTTCGTTTGGCGCGAGTGGCCAATCACCTTCAGTGATAAGGGAGCGGGAAACTTTCTTTGTCTTGTCGAGAAGACCCCCGGCTGTGTAGATTTATGACAGAGCTTTGGGCTTAGTCATTTCTACGACTGAAAAGGATTCATATCGTAATAATCATATCATTGCAGTCTATTATCGAGATTCAACTCCGTTAGGTCTCAAGATTCAAAATGATACTAAACACATCATGTTCAGATTATATGAAAACAAAGTTACATTATTATGCATTAGTATAGGCATTTAAAGTTTGATTAATACATGCTAATATTGTAATCAGTCCCAAATCGGTCGTGACACAGAAATGGCGACACAGAAAAATATCATATACATGTGGTAAAGTCTTAAATATGATTCCTTTGAAGAAAAGTCTCTTGGTGTGTGTGTGTGCGCTTCTTTGTGGAAGACACGTGGGTGTCCGGTTACATGTTTATCTTGGTGTGAGGAATGTTGGTGTCATGTTACGTGTCTCTTTGTGTGTGTGTGTGTGTGTGTTGGAATGGGAGAAAGAGACAAAGCTCTCTCTTGTCTGTTCAGACAATGAATGAAGTGTTTGCGAGAATCACGATTCACTAATTTGCCAAGCAGCTGGCCGGATGTCATTGTCGCTACACTGTGTACTGTCCTTGTCATATTTATTGTTGTCTGTCAAGTTGCAGTAGTTGGTCCCACTGTTGCCGAGATGCGGCGGCGACTCGCGTTGTGGGGTTCGCAAACGGATCTGACAGCGGGGGTTGAGACGGGCGCCGCCCTTTCTCAGCTTTCACCTGTTAGATCCAGTGCCTTATCGCGGGGAGAAGCATGCTCTGCGGTTTCTCCTCCCCGCGACAAGGCACTCATGCTGCGATCTCCAGTTCCGAGGAATTGGTATCGTTAGTGTTTTGTCAAAATATATTTATGTATATATT
This sequence comes from Phoxinus phoxinus, assembly GCF_949152265.1. Classification (NCBI taxonomy): domain Eukaryota; kingdom Metazoa; phylum Chordata; class Actinopteri; order Cypriniformes; family Leuciscidae; genus Phoxinus; species Phoxinus phoxinus. The sequence continues at coordinate 50,086,945 of NC_136877.1, forward strand.
TATATTTATAATGAATAAGGCAGATAATTATGAGTTTTCAATAAATAAATAAGTCAGCTCATAACTCTGTTGAATAAAGAGGAGCTTATAAAAGGAGGTTTTATTTTGTGCTTTGCTAAGTTAAATATTTACTGGCCAGCCGAACATTATGAGAGTGAGAATATAAGGAAAACTCTATATCTCAGCCTCCTCGTTGGGGAATGCTGCACTGACGTGTTGAGATTGTGGAATGAACCGGTTTCTATATTATGTGTTTTCTCCCAATCTTCTACTATAGTAATGTTATGTGTATTAAATATCATGGTATGACAGAGCCTCGGGTTAAAGAGATGCTTACTGATATCTCTCTCCCGAGTCGTATTCATCATTACCCCGATGTTATCCACCAGCCTTCATAAATAATAGATCAATATTATTAGGCAGCATTGGTTGGTAAAGTATTTTAGGACATGGATGGATGTCAGCACTGACGCTATTCGAGAATTGCGTTGCGCAACGGATAAACTATACCGGGGAAGTTTTTCTGATGTAAAGAAAAATAAAGATAAAATATGTCTGTTCTTCTGAACGCTTCCCTTTCAATACAATTAAGATATAAACTATTCAGCGGCGTTCCAGAGGTTTCTTCCTCACCGATCTAATGTTCCTGAGACTGCTGGGCAGGAGCAGTCTCAGCCTACTAAAGCTCCTCGCAGCATAAAGTGCTGCAAAACAGAGCGTCGCCCATTCGGGCTCATCCACAATCGAGGGGACCTGGGTGGCGGTCACAGTCTAGCCAGTTAGAGATATGCAAGATCTGAGGACTGTTTTATCTGTAAAATAGCTTGGAAGAAGTAGTCCTGACACTGAGGCTATCAGGCTTCTGAGAGTTCCTCCGGGGCAGGAACGATTTTGAAAAACCGTTCCTCCTCGGCGCCCTCTGGGGTGCGACTCTCTGAGGAGGGTCGCAACGCTGCCAGTTCGGTTTTCCTGCCGGTTCACTGTTCAGGACACCGAGGTGTCAGCGTCCCCATACGATCCTCCGAGGAGGGTCGTAGAGCAGTCAGTTCGGTTTCCCTGCCGGTTCGCCGTTTCAGGGCGCCGAGGTGCCTACTTTTTCCAACGATCCTCTGAGGGGGGTCGTTGGAACTAAGATAGTTAGAGGTAGGCAAGATCTGAGGACTGTCGTTATCTCTAATAAAACTTAGACAAGAAGTCCTGACGCTGAGGCTATCAGGCTTCTGAAGGTTCTTCCGGGGAAGCGACGGTTTTGAGAAATCGTTTCTCCTCGGCAAATCCTCCTTCAACCAAATCCAGAGGCCAGTCTCGAGAGACTGGTGCCCTTAGCAGAATTTCTGGCAGCGTGAAAACTACTGCCACATATTTCTCATTGGGTCCTGCACACGATAGAAAAGGGTTTCAGAATTCAGTTCGGTTCTCGTCCGCCCAGATTTCTAGGGGTCCTCCCCACAGTGGTGGACCCCAAGCAGGCTCTGGTTATGGAGCAGGAAGTACTGACACTTCTGCAAAAAAGGAGCTATGGAAGGGGTTCCTCCTCCCAGCAGACAGTCAGGGTTTTTACAGCCGCTACTTCATTGTCTTATCTATTCTATAAAAAAAATAAAAAAAATTGGATTGTACTGTGAAGGGTCATAGCACTTACATACTGTTGTCCTACTGCTAGTTTAATTGCTTCTATTGTTTCTTTGGAAAAAAGCGTCTGCTAAATGAATAAATGTTCAGGTTTCAGAATCTCATGTTCATAGTATGCTTACGCTAATATGATTGTCTCACAGATTCAGCCCGAGGACTGGTCTGTCACAATAGACTTGAAGGACGCTTATCTATCCATCCTCATCACAGGAGGTTCCTGAGGTTTGCTTTCGGGGGCGAAGCATTCCTGGGGTTCCTCGCCCAGGCCCAGTGTTGGGGACTTCTTGTCGAAGCTTATGCTATCGACGGATTCTTCCCTCACAAGTGGGGGGTGATCATGAGTGGTCACTCGGTGAAAGGTCTTTGGCAGGACCACCTCCTTTTGGCACATAATTGGCTAGAAGTGATGGCGGTATTCCGAGAATCTCAATACTTCCTGTCAGAACCGAGAGGTCACCATGTGCCTGTCCTTCTGGACAGCACACTGATGGTCTCGTATATGGTTGGTTGGTTAACTTTATTGTCCCCAAGGGGAAATTCAGCTTGGGCACAGTGCAGAGTTGCTTCATAAAAATAAGTAAATAAATAAAAACATCACCAAAGACATCACAATCACAAAACATACAAAGGACATTGTTGACAACACAATTCCATGGATTAAAATGCAAGTCCTAAAGTGCTAGTGTGGTTCTTGCACATTACTCCATTGCACTGAAATTTGTATAAAGTGCATAGTGCACTTTATACAAATATACATACTAGCTAAGGTGCTAGTATGTATATTGCACGTTGCCCTATTGCACCGAGATCGTAAGTAAAGTGCTCACATATTTATTGTACATTTATTGTATTTCACATCGTTTAGCAGCTTAATGGAGGCTGGCACAAATGATAATTTAAGGCGATTAGTTTTACATTTTGGTACACGGAGTCTTCTTCCTGATGGCAGGGTTTCATATTCAGGGAAGAGTGGATGTTGAGGGTCTGATTTAATTTTTTTAGCCTGTTTTATAATTGCCTGATCATACAGGCTCTGTATAGGCTCATAGTCTCTCCTCCCTATAATTTTCATGGCTGTTTTGTGCATGTTGGCAAGCTTGGTTTTCAGCTTAACTGTTAGGTTGCCAAATCATGCACTAATTCCATATCTAATCACACTCTCCAAGATTGCATGGTAGAAGATCATCATGATCTGACTGCTCACACCATACAACCTTAGACGCCTTAAAAAATAAAGCCTCTGCTGCAGTTTGTTGCACAGGTTGTCAACATGTGTGTTCCAGCAAAGAAGACTGTCGATGTGGACACCTAAATATTTATATGAGGACACCTGAGTTACTTGCTGGTTTTTAATGACCGCTGGCTCGTGGTCTGTAACTTGCCTCGGGTCGAAGACCATCTCGTTTGTTTTTTGAATATTTAAAATTAGATGGTTGGTTTCACACCATTTAACGAATGTGTCTATTTCGTCTTGGTACACAGAGGAGTCTGTATCCTTGTACAGAAGGCTCAGGATCGCAGTATCATCAGCAAACTTCATTATATAGTTGTTAGAGTGTACATTCCTACAGTCATTGGTGTACAATGTGAAGAGTATTGGTGATACAACGCAACCCTGAGGAACTCCTGTGTTACAGTATTTGATCTCTGATAGCGTCCTATTGACCTTCACTTGCTGTGCCCTGTTAGTTAAAAAAGAATAAAACCATTTAATTAAGATAGTATTAACATTCATGTTTTTAAGCTTCTCTAAAAGTACATGAGTTTGCACTGTATTAACAGCTGAACTAAAATCGACAAACAAGACTCTAGCATAAGCTTTTATGTTTTCAAGGTGCTTAGAAATAAAGTGCGAAATGCAAAGGATTGCGTCATCAGTGCTGTGTTCTTGCTTATAGGCGAACTGGCACACATCTAGCTTTGACTCTACATCCTTCATGAGTACAGACACAACAAATTTTTCAAAACATTTCATTACAATCGAGGTTAGAGCTATGGGACGAAAGTCATTTTTCTCTGAGGCGCCTGTTTTTTTAGGCAGTGGAGTTTTAACTGATTTCTTCCACAGAGCTGGGACAGTATGAGTATATAATGACTGTTGGAAAATAGGGCACCATGCCATTGTTAGTTCTTCTGCACAGCTTTTGAGCAGAAAGGCTGGGATGCCATCGGGGCCTGTGGCCTTGGCCGTATGTACTCTGCTGAAAAGTCGTTGGATGCTAAATGGGTCCACTTCCAGATAACAGGTAGTGTCAGTAGCTGGCAGGGACTCCAGAACACTATCACATTCCTGAGAGAAGTTTTGGGAATCAAATCGCAGAAAGAAGTCATTCAGCTCATTTGATTTATGTTGTTCGTCCAGTGTAATGATTTGTTGTTTTGCAGGATTCATATTAGTCACTGATTTCATTGTGTCCCACAGTTTTTTGGTATTCAATGTTTGGAAGTTTTGTTCCATCGTTTGCCTGTGTTTTTCCCTCGCATTAGTGAGGAGTTGTTTAAGTTCTTTTTGGACTACTGACAATCCTACTCTATCTTTGCTTCTAAAGGCTTGCTTTTTCCTATTTATACAGTCTTTAATTTCTTTTGTAATATAAGATTTGTTGTTGGGGTACACTACTATGTCCTTCTTGGCCACCAAATTGTCAACACAAAATCCTATATAGTCTGTTATAGTACTAGTAGCCTCATCAAGCTCTAATGAATGAAAAATTGACCAATCTGTACACATGAAGCACCCCTTTAGTGTTTCAATTGCATCATCTGAATACAGATTTGTAGGACGGTATTAAATGCAATGTATTATGGTCTGAATTGGAGATGGGGGGTTTTGGCTTGACTGAATATGCCCCCTTTATATTTCCATAACATTTATCTAAGATCCTGTTATTTCTCGTGTCACATTTTACATATTGTTGGAAACCTGGCAGCGCACTCTCCAGTTTGCAGTGATTATAATCACCCAATAAGAAAATAGGCGCCCCAGGTGAGCGCTGCAACTGTTCATGTGCGCACTCTGCAATGCGCGCGGCGGCTCTGCCTGCGTTGGCGCTGGGTGGAACATAAACAGCAGCTATGATAATATTGCCAAACTCCCTTGGTAAGTAATGAGGTCTCATAGATACACAAAGCAGTTCGACATCAGGGCTGCATATAGTCTCTCTCACTGTATATTGTTTACACCATTTGTCACTCACGGACATGCAGATTCCTCCTCCATTCCTTTCCCCGGACGTGTCAGAGCGATCTGCTCGCACCAGCGAGTAGCCACCCAAGTTGAGCAGGGAGTCCGGGACTCCTTGGTGAAGCCACGTCTCGGTGAACACCATAAGGTTAGATTCCCGGTACTCGAAACAGCTCCGTTGATTGATACGAAGCTCATCCATCTTGGGTGTCAGCGATCGCACATTGCTGAGGATTATTGACGGCAGCGGTGGTTTGTTAGTTCACCGACGGAGACGTTCCCTGACGCCTCCCCGTCTTCCTCGCTTGCGTTTAAGCTGTGTGCCGCCAGTATGTGTTGCTCGGATGGCTGCTGGTATATTATCCGGTGATGTTGATTGAAGTGGTCGGAGGGACAGCAAAATTTCTCTGGAGTAACTACGACTTAGTTCATGTTCTCACTGCACGATTATCGCAGGACAGGAAATTAAGTGTTCGCTGATAAGAATCAGGACTAAAAGTATAATGTGGCAGCCTGGTGCCATTGTTTGGGGCTACCGACTACTATCTTTCTTAGTCTTTCTTCACCCCAGGCCGGGTTGTATTCCTAGGTCCCTACTCAATTTGCAGGTCATTTGTGCTGCAGGCCTTCTGTCCTCCACCTAATCAGGAAAAGCTAAAGACAGATATTGAGCAAGCGAGTAGTTTAGGCTATTTCACTTGCTTATGTAGCGGCTGGATAGCGTTCACCTTTGGCTGTCCGGGCCCACTCTACTAGGAGTATGGCTGCCTCTGGGCTTTAATTTCAGAAGTTTCTCTCCACGACATCTGTAATGCGGCAGGCTGGTCCTTACCGCATACATTTGTCCATTTTTATGACTCCACTCCAGGGTCTAGGGGGCTTGTTTCGTAGTATGCGCACAGTCTTCATACACAACAGGCATTTGTCATATGGTGTCGTGGGTATAGGGTTCCCACCGCGTCTCAACGCAGCTCGAGTTCCCTTGAAAGGAAACGTCACAGGTTACGTATGTAACCCTTGTTCCCTGAGAGGGAACGAGACGCTGCATTGCTTTGCCATACTCCCAGCATGCCTGTGATAATCTTGCTTCAGGCTTTTTCAAAGCTAGTGTGTTATGATCTCGGGAGTGCTTTATAGCTTCCTGGTCGATGACGTCACCTGCCTATGACGTCTCCCTTTTTCCATTGGACTGATTATACACGTGCTTCACGTCGCAATCACGCAAGGCGTTCCCACCGCAGCGTCTCGTTCCCTCTCAGGGAACCAGGGTTGCATACGTAACCTGAGACGTTCTCCATATTGACCAGAAGTAAACTAATTTTGCAGACTGGCCAAGGTTGGCATAAGTTATTACCTGCTATTCTGTGGAACTTGAGAGCAACTCCAAACAGAGTAACAGGACTACCAGTAACCCCATCTGACTGGAAGAGCAATGGTTCTACCTCCTGATGCTGGGGTTCTTTGTTCTTAGTTCTTTGTTTAGTTTTTGTTTTCCTTTCTGTTTCTTTTCTTCTGTCCTTTATGTTTATTTCTTGGTCTATTTCTCTTCGTCACTATCACTTCAATAGATTTGCAACCTGGGAATGATGTGGAACTGATGGCTGTAGTTCCAGTGGAGGGGCTGAAGACTCAAATTTCATAATTGAATATTGTTTTTAGTATTATTATTACTTTTTATTCAAATTCATAATTAGTTGTATTATAAGTCTGTATTATTACTTTTTATACACATTCATAATCATTTGTAATTATTGTATTTTATGAATCATAGTTTTCTTGAATACATATGTGGGAGAGACTTTGGGTGACTTTGAGTGTATGCTGGAGTTAGAGACTGAATATATATGCAGTGCATAGTTTCCACCGGGATAGTATATACATTCTAATGTTAATGGGAACCAGATGTTTCTTTTTTTCATGAAATTACAATAACAGGGGAAAAGTAGGATTTTTAAAGCAACACCAAGTAGTTCCCTTTCGAGGGAACTCGAACTGCGTCGAACAAAACTTTGGGGGGGAAGCCCCTCAGCGTAGCGCCTCTGAAGCATGAATGAAACTAAGGCCGTTTCTCAATATGCGTTCTTGTCTGTACTTGTGTTCTTGTGGACTTGTGAAACGTCATCAGTCGCTGCCCAAGTACTGTCCCAATTCAAAGTTCACATCTAGCCAAGTCCAGTTCAAATCCCCGGATGTGTTCTTGATCCGCCCCTTTTACCGAGGATGCATGTAGAGGTGACTTGTGCAGACTTGAGACAGACAGGTATCCCAGAATGCATCTCGTCCCACCAGCAAGCGTCAATGGCAGAGGAGAAAACCCGCGTAATATCAAAATACTACTGTTATTGTGTCAAGAAATGTAATTCTAAGAGTGTTTCAGTCGAGAATGTAGTTGTTTAAAGCTTAAATCTGTGGTTTATTTATAAAGATAGCGCCTATTTGAAAAATGTATCTGACGTTTTCGGAGTTGTGAGATCCAGGCGATCACCGGGCGTTCAACGCTCAATAACCCCGACTGGACCAGCTTTACCTCGGCTAGTGCTTCTGATGTTTGCCGCTGGCTCTGGTGTCTCTAGTCTAGTGGTTAAACATGAGATATAATTCGTCTTGTGTATATCTAACGGGCGATCTTTGGTCTCATTAATCTATAATTTGTTCCATGGCAACTCGTTTTGGCTGAGGGCAAAGTGAAGTTTCATAATTTTATATTTTTAGGCTATTTAACTTGAGCTATAGGCTATTTTAAGCTGACTTATGTTTGACTAAATTGTTTGCTTTATTTATTTTTATTTACTTATACTTTTATACTGGATATCAGATCATTAAAACTGACATTTAACAAAAAGAGTCAATAGTGTAATTTTATTTTAGGCTGACAGTTATATATTTTAAAATATATATGATATTTTTTATATTTATTTTATTATACATTCTCTTCACTGTACATGTATAATAAAATAAAATGGCACAACCCCGTCTCTGTTTTTTAAATGTCAGTTTTAATGTTCAATAATGTTTCATATTTTAAAATGAAAACAAAAAGAAGCAGGGTTGCGTTTTATATTTCGTGTTGTAATAAATATATGCAGTGAAGATAATCAATGTACACGTTGCCTGAACCACATTTGTGTGGCCATTTAATGTGTTTAAGATTTTTTTTTTTATGAAAAGAGGCAGAGTGTTGTTTTATACCATATTTCGTTTTTGTTGCCTAAAATATACATAAAGAGATAACCGGAGTAGCCAGAGCGTGCTGAGTGACGCGATCAAGAACGCCGCTGTCCCATTTGCAGAATAACCGGACTTGCGTCCTCTCGTCCTCGGGAGTTCGTTCTCCTAAGTCGAACTTGGCAAGTCTGAACTACCAAGGACGCAAGTCCGAAGTTTGCGTACTTGGTATTGAGAAACAGCCTAAGCCAATCCTGATTGGTGTTGCTTCATGACGTTAAGTGTGACGGCACAAGTGGAAACTACAAAAGGATGCCGGCACACAAACAGAGTTATCTTTCTGTTCTTCATCAAGCGTTCTCTGTCTTTGTGTGTCTTATTTGGTGTTGTCTGTCAGTTCACAAGCACAATATTTAAAAAAGTGTATGATGGCGAGTGCAAGTTTCAGACGGTGTGTGCATCCCTGCCCTCGTTATATCACGGGTGGGGACACACACCGAATGTGCGTGCATTGTTTGGGAGTGCAGCACGCGCAAGCAGCTTTGAGGGGGCTGCTTGCGAGGATTGTGTGTCTCTATCAATCCGTGTGCTGTGCTCCCGCCTGGCTATTTTTGATGAGGATGGCCAGGCTCGGGAGCCCCGTGGTGCGGGACCCGTGTCCGCTGAGGCGGCGCGGCAACGCTCTTCATGGGGCTCGCAGATGGATCTGACAGGGGATCCCGAGACTGCTGAGGCACGTTCTCAAGATTCCTCTGCCAGTTCCGATGTTCTCCCGCCTCACGCGGAAGCCCGCTCCGCGGCTTCTTCTGCACGTGTGGAGAACCCGATGCTCGAGCTGTCTGCTTCCGAGGAAGTAGACGTGCTCAGCATCGAACGCGGGGATTTCGGGGATGACTCGCCACCCCATGTCCCCGCATATGAGGAGCTGGTGGAGGTTGTTTCTTGTGCAGTGGCCAGTTTAAATCTAGATTGGCCACATGAGAGGCAGGAAACGCTGGTTAAAAGCAAGTTGGACGAACGTTTCCTGCATCACAGAGAACAGCCTCATCACCGGGGTTTACCACACTCTGCTCGCGTGTCCAACCCCCCTATTTTAAATTACAGTAACATCCTGGGGGCGCGAGATAACGGTTATGGGATGATGTCTTCGGTGGAACAGCCACTTGCCACCTATTTATCCACCGAATATGCATCGTCCCTAAAAACCCCGGTGCTTCCCACTAAACCTTGTAGGGACATATCATCCTTAGTGAGCAGGGCTTATATGGCTGCGGGTCGGGCTGGCACTAGTCTGCACACCATGGCAGTACTCCAAGCATACCAGGCCGACCTTCTTAAAGATATTGATGAGGGCGAGGGTCCAACTCCCGATGATATTGCGTTGAGGAAGGCTGCAGACTCGAGTCACCAAGGAAACGGCCCGCGCTATCGGCCGTTCCATGGCGGCAATGGTGGTCTCGGAGAGACATCTATGGTTGAATTTATCGGGCATCATGGAAAAAGACAGGGCTTTCCTCCTTGATGCCCCGATTTCGCCTTCTGGCCTGTTCGGCGACGCCGTCAGCACCGTCGTCGACAGGTTTCAGGAGGCGAAGAAACAGTCTGCAGCCTTCAAACAATACCTCCCTCGCCGCTCCAAATCTAAGAAGTCTGCCCCCAGCGGGCAGCCGCAGCCATCCACCAGCACCCCCACCTATAGACAGGCGCAAAAACAGAGTGTCTCGTCTAGAGCCCCCCCCCTCAATGAGCTTGGGGGCATGGACGGCACTCTCAGGCGAAGCCTCAACAGAAGCAGGGCGACCTGAGGGCCATCCTGCAGGCTAAGAAGGCTTCGTCAAAGAGATCCTAGCCAGCCTAGGTTCTCTGCGGGCGGCCCCACCCGTGGCGAAGCGATCGAGGTCGCCTCCTCCATGGAGCCCGCAGGAAATCGATGTCGACTTCCCGCCGTTAAGAGTGCTTCGGGACACATCGGTTTCCAGTGAACGCATGCTGCTCTGTCCGCCCCTCAGGCCTGCGGGCAGGCAGCAGTCGCGTTCACCCATCGAGAATCACTTGGTAAAATATTTTGATGCGTGGAAAAATCTCACGAATATTTCTCCTTGGGCCCTGCGCACCATTCAAAAGGGATACAGACTGTAGTTCGGTTCCCGCCCACCAAGATTCAACGGGGTGGTCTGGACTGTAGTCGACCCAGAGCAGGGTCGGGTATTGGAGCAAGAAGTAAACTCCCTGTTGGTAAAGGAGACTATAGAACGTATTCCTCCACCAGACAGGGAGTCCAGATTCTACAGCCGCTACTTCATAGTTCCCAAGAAGGATGGGGGGTTGCGTCCAATAATAGATCTCAGGATCTTGAACCGGTCTCTGAGGAGGTTTAGGTTCAAGATGCTCACCATTCCCATCATCGTGAACCAAATTCAATCCGAGGATTGGTTTGTCACGATAGATCTGAAGGACGCATACTTCCACGTTTCCATCCTCCCATCTCACAGGAAGTTCCTGAGGTTCGCTTTCGGGGGCAAAGCATACCAATATCGGGTTATTCTGTTCGGCCTATCTCTCTCCCCTCGCACATTTACCAAATGCATGGATGCAGCTCTAGCACCACTGAGGCTTTAGGGCATCAGGGTGCTCAACTATATCGACGACTGGCTAATTCTGGCCCAGTCACAAGAGCTGGCAGTTCGGCATTGATATGTCGTCCTTGCCCACATCCAGAGCCTGGGGTTGAGACTCAACACAAAAAGAACGTGTTGGCACCAGTCCAGAGAACCACGTTCCTGGGAGTGGTGTGGGACTCGGTCACGATACGGGCACAATAGTCTCCTGCACGGATCGAGTCCATCCTGGCCACAGTGACCAGGATAAAGCTAGGCCAAGCCATCACTGTCAAACACTTTCAGAGAGTGTTAGGTCTCATGGCAGCAGCATCCAACATCATTCCATTTGGCCTGCTGCACATGAGGGCCCTGCAGTGGTGGTTGAAAACCAAGGGGTTCTCCCCGAAGGGGAACCCATTCCGCATGATCAGGGTTATGCGCAAATGCCTTTGTTCCCTATCTATGTGGAAAAAAGCTTGGTTTCTGTCCCAAGGTCCCGTGTTGGGAGCGTCATGTCGCCGGAAAACCGTTTCGACAGACGCCTCCCTCACGGGCTGAAGCGGTCATGGATGGCCGCTTTATGACAGGCCTGTGGCAGGACCATCATTCTTCCTGGCACATAAATTGCCTGGAAATGTTGGCGGTGTCCCGGGCTCTGAGGAGCTTCCTGCCGGACCTCAAGGACTCATGTCCTCGTGAGGTCAGATAATATGTCAGCGGTGGCCTATATAAACCATCAAGGGGGTCTGAGGTCTCGCCCTCTATGCAAACTGGCGCACCAGATCCTCCTGTGGTACAAGGGAAACTGTTGTCTCTCAGAGCAACATACATCCCGGGGAATCAAAATCAGGGAGCAAGCAGACATCCTGTCGAGGCAGGGGCTGAGACCCGGGGAATGGAGACTCCACCCCGAGGTGGTGGAGTCAATATGTCAGAGGTTCGGCCCAGTGGAAGTGGATCTATTTGCGTCTCGAGAGACGACCCACTGTCCACTGTGGTTTTCCCTCACTTATCCAGCCCCGCTGGGGTTGGATGCCATGGTGCAGACGTGACCGAGGCTGCGTCTGTACGCATTTCCCCCGATCGCTCTGCTCCCGGGAGTTCTAAAGAGGGTCCGTCGCAACGGGATCAGTCTACTGTTGGTAGCCCCGTTGTGGCCGGCCCGAGTATGGTTCTCCGACATAATATCGCTCCTGGAAGGCCCTCCATGGGAGATTCCCATCAGGAGGGATCTGCTGACGCAGGCAGAGGGCACAATATTTCACCATCGGTCGGAGTTATGGAAACTGTTGGTCTGGCCCCTGAGGGGGCAGAGTACCGAGAGGCTGGCCTGTCAGCAGGAGTAGTGGAGACCATACTAAGCTCTAGAGATCCCTCCACGAGGAAATTGTACGGCATAAAGTGGAATGTTTTCACCACATGGTGTAGAGAATGTGAGGTGGACCCAGTTAACTGCCCAATGGCTTCAGTACTGGAGTTTCTCCAAGATCGCTTCTCGCCTGGTCTTACCCCGTCCATACGGTTAAGGTGTACGTTAAGGTGTATTGCGGCTTTCCACGCTCCTCTGGGTGATGGGCCTCTGGGGAGACATCAGTTGGTCGTACGTTTCCTCCGTGGGGCTTGGAGGATGAGACCTGCGGCTCGTACCAGGGTTTCCACTTGGGACCTGGCGGTGGTTCTCGAAGGGCTGGCCGAGGCCCCCTTCGAACCTCTGGAGTCGGCTGAGGCCAAGAACCTTTCCCTAAAGGTGTTTTTTTTGTTGGCCATTACTTCTCTGAGGAGGGTATGAGATCTTCAGGTGCTCTCTATTTCCAATGGGTGCTTGGTTTGCTCCAGTCGACATTAAAGCTATCCTACATCCTGCAGTTCTGCAGGCTTTTCACCTCACGTGACGGCGGATGAGGAGAGACTTCATCTGCTCTGCCCTGTCAGAGCGATTAATTTATATGTTCAGAGATCCTCTTCGTGGCGGAAGTCCGACCAGTTGCTAGTGTGTTTCGGGTCACCAAGAAGGGGCTTCCCACTCCCAAGCAGACCATTAGCAACTGGATTGTTCAAGCTATATCGATGGCCTACCAGGTGCACAGTTTGCCTTCACCTTTGGCCGTGAGGGCTCATTTGACCAGAGCCATGGCGTCTTCTAGAGCCCTCCTTTCAGGGGCCCCGATCCAGGAAGTCTGCGATGCAGCAGGATGGGCCACCCCTCACACCTTCATTCGGTTTTATAGCCTGGACATTCCATCTATACCTGGCAGCCTTGTGCTCTCGTCCTAACTGTGCCTGTGCGCAGCTTCACACTGGGACAGGCAGGGCTCGTTCCCCCCAAAGTGTCGTTCGACGCAGTTCGAGTTCCCTCGAAAGGGAACGTCTCGGGTTATGACTGTAAACCTTGTTCCCTGAGAAAGGGGACGAGAACTGCGTCCCGTCGCCACGCCTCACCTGCCTGGAGCGCTTGCTTCATCACAGAAGCTAACTCTGTTTGTGTGCCGGCATCCTTTTGTAGTTTCCGCTTGTGTCGTCACACATTACGTCATGACGCAACACCAATCAGGATTGGCTTAGTTTCATTTATGCTTCAGAGGCGCTACGCTGAGGGGCTTCCCCCCAAAGTGTCGTTCGACTCAGTTCTCGTTCCCTTTCTCAGGGAACAAGGGTTACAGTCGTAACCCGAGACGTTTTTCAACCTTCATAATATATTTCCAAGACTCTTGTGTACATCAATTTACAATAGGTTGAATGACACGTCTGCCATAGCCTGACGGGGTCTGTATCGCTTTTACTGGCACTACGGACCTTCGGGGCTCGGGTAGTAACCCGAGCACAAAAAGAACTACAAAATTCGACTGCTTTAGGGCATATCTCACTTCCCCCACCACCCCCCACTTCCTCAAATTCGGACGTGAGAGCCCAACTAGCGTTTGTTTGCCGGCTGGTATAGCGTCTGTATGTTGTTGTCACGGCCGAAGCAGCAACTAAACCGAAGAAGGCAAAGGTTTTGTCGGAGGAGACTAGGAAGAGAAAAAGGGAGAGTAATAAAATCAAAGGCCGGACGAGGATCAATATTGGTCCAGCGTTCGCTCGCTGGCGTGAGCTAAAGGAGGAGGAGGGACCGATGCTGACTTGGCCGTCATGCTGTCGGACTCGTCATAGCTACATGATTAGATGGACAAAATCATATTTTAGGATAACTATCCTAATTACTGCAGGCTGATAGTCATGTTTGTTTATTTATTTTGCTGGTGAAAGTGTCTTGCCTCAGACTATAATGCAAATCGATTTTTCAAATTTGCAGATTCATCTATGGTAGCTTGATATTATAATATTGACGATATATGGCTATTACCTACCACACAAACATTGAATTGCAATAGGCTACTATATTGACGCTGGCTTGTAAACGTGATCTTTTGGCGTTTGAAAAAAATAAAACCCATGAAATTATAATCATATGACATGCTGATGCTGACATATATGCCGCTGTACCTGGGATGAAGACATTTCACACGCAACGCAGGCCATCTGCCCAAGACGTGAGAACTCCTTCTGCAGAGTTCGGGGGTATCGGCTTGTCAACAAATGCACTTATATCCCCTGGTGTAACCATGACAGATATTACTACAATTATAATTATTTGGGTATATTACTTTGTTTATGACCCATTTCTTAATATTTCTGAAATGAATTACTTTATTTATTTTAATTGTGTTAAAGATGCTATGTGTAGGTTTTCTACTAAAATGAATCCATCTTGTATTGCCTGTGAAGGGGTTGTAATCTCACAATAAAATGATCCACTTGGCAGGTTTTGCTATTACCTCTGAAAGCAAGTATTCCTATTTCTATGTGAAGGCTCCGGGTCGGATTTGCCGTGAAATCCAGTGCCGTGACTGAGACCTGCATGCGCCGTCCTGACCCACTCGCCTCGTACTGACTTTGCACTCAACAGCGACGACACTGCAACTTTATGACATGGAGTCTGCTAACACTAAGAAACGACCAGCACAACACAGACTCCAACACAAACTCCACATAATAATAACAAATTAAAAAAAAGCTTGCGCACGAGCACTCGCTTGTAAATGTCTTGGTTGCAATCTGAAACATCACCGCTAGATGCCTCTGAAAACTCCACATAGCCCCTTTAAGTGATGTATGTTATTCACTGTGTATGTGTAATGAACTAGTCCTTTGTGTAAATAAGTTCCCCATGTGTGTCATTTGGGAGGTCATGTTTTTTTGTTTAGTTTGGTTTGCTTAGTTTGTTTGATTACTGTTAAGTTTGGTTCTGTTCAGTTGACCCTTTTTATGGGCCCAGACCTGACTTTTTTTTGTTTAGTTTTCATCTAATTTAATTTGTAACTTTGTTTGGCATTTAATAAATAATTTTATAATTTGGAAATTCTGAATTCTGTGCCCTTGACTGCTTGGTCCCTCACAGAGACAATGGGATCCTGATGTAAGCTATCTATGAAGACAAATAAACTAACACAATTAACATTAGTTTAAAAACTATTTTTTTACTGCAGTAAAGCACAGTACCTTGACTGAGTCCAGAGTGGATGAGGGACATCAGCACTAAAAGCAGAAGAAACACAAATATGAAGCTTTTCCATTCATTCAACACAATGCAAATCACACAGTGAAACATGTCTAGGGCCCTATCTTGCACACAGCGCAATTTACTTCATACACCGACGCATGTATCATTCCTATTTTGGAATTGTTTTCTGAAACTGCAAAATAGCACTAGGGAACGTTTGCGCCGGAACACGCTTCTCTTTCCGCTGATCCGCCCCGGGAGTGCAAGTTCATTCCCTAATTTACAGAGGTGCATCTGTGGAGGGAAAAGTCCGCTGTGCGTCGTGTGCAAATTAGGAAAGATACATGCGTCTCTGTTTGTATTTCTTGCATCTGTGTGCAAAGTCAATTGTGCTGGGTGATAGGGCCCAGTGGCTGCAAATGACCTCATGCTTCTGGTCTATAATCATTTTCACACCTTATTTGTTTCAGCTCTCATCTAGGTTAGAAATAATTCATATCTCAACACTAAATTATCTGTTCCCCCTAAAAGGGCCCCAAAACAAACCATATTCAGACCACATTATTTTAATGTGTTGACCGAGTCTCTTAAACAAACTAGTGTGTAAAAACCCTGTAAACCACATTATTAAATGTTAAAGGGGTCATGACATGAGAAACCAAATTTGCCTTGATCTTTTGGTATATAAGAGGTCTTTGTACCATTAAAATGTCCTGCAAGTTTCATAACTTAAGACGTCCTCCCCATTATAAACGAATCATTTATTTAATCAAGCTCTAAATACAGCTCGTTCTGGATCCATGGTAAGAAGTGACGTCACGGTACGAAGTGACGTACCAGCGTTTGCATATAGACCGCCTCCAGCGCAAGGCAACTACGCTTAAAGCGCAAGACAACTACGCTCATTTCGTATCATTGTCGCGCCCGCGCGCTGCGCGCCTCACAAGTGTTCAGTCGACAGATAGCGAGTGTGTCTGTGTACAGGGAAATTACGATGCCACAGATGTGCTGTTCCTGGCTGTGGACAAACAACATCTTTGAATACGCTGCGAAAGATCCAGACGTCATGGAAAAATGGATGCACTTTATTTTTTGCGGACGTCTCAGTCACGGCAGTGTTAGTTTAAGCGTTTGTTCTATACATTTGAAGGATGACTGTTTTGAGAACAAATCCCAAAATGATGCTGGCTTTGCCAGAAAACTGTTGCTCAAAGATAAGTCCGTGCCGACTATTCTGGGCTCAACAACGACGACGCAAACTGTAAGTAATGTATTTAAAACTTTAAACTACTTTTTAAATACGCGGAATCCGCAAATGTTCTGGCTGGGGGCGTTAATAATTGATGCATAGGCACTGACGTTAGCCAATCATAACAGTGGGCGTTAACACTGAACTCTTAAAGGGGAAACACCCCCAAAACAGACTGTTTGAATCAGAGGATGAGAAACAGGGTGGGAAAAGGTCATAAATCACTACATTTTAAAAGTTTTTTTGTAAAAAAAACTATAGTAATATAGTAATACTATATTTGCACCTAAGGGAACATAATAATAAAATAAAAAACCCATGTCATGACCCCTTTAAATTAAAATGTATCAATATATTTGCAATTTAAATAAATATAGCTCAGGTACAATTTTCAATCAAGACATTTCCCAAAATAAAATGTATTAGCTTTGCAAAATATGAATAAATGAATATGTTTAAAAGGAAAAAAAGTCTGATTGTCAAGCATTGGTGGAACATGTTCATATGTCGACGTGATGAAGTTATTCTGGAAACCTGTGGTTATTCTGACACACGTGTGAACTGACTTCATCCAACAACTAAATATGAAGTTCAGGCGAACTGGTTATAAATAACTGAAACGTGTCTCAGAAAAGAGAAGTTAGTTCTGAGAAAAGCTCGAGCATCATTTCTTCGCAGATGGCAATTGATAAATTGTTTGTCCATAATGACATTGAAATTTAAGTGTCCAACTAGCTACTTTTAGCAATTATTTCTTAATGGGTCAGAGAGAAAGAGAAGTGATCGAGAAACTGATTGTGTGTTCGGTCTCTGTTCTCAAACTCTCTGAGTCTCTGATGGAGAGATTATTTAAAGATATACAGCATCATTCAACAATAACTCACATCAACAGAAATACATCTGATATACAAAAAAATATATTTATATCAAATTAAGCAAGAATACACACATTGCCTCCATCTTTCACATGCATTATCACACAGATAAATACATCATCAAACTCTTTATCTGATCAACACGTAACATCATTACATTAAATCTGATCAATAAATATTACAATAAGTAAGACTGTGGATTCAGAGTCTCCTACACAACAATCATTATTTGATCTGTTTTTTAACTGAATACAATGTATTAAAAAATAGAAAAACTAAACAGAAGATAGAATATGATCAAATACTCACAGATGAGAGGCAGTGCACTGGAGCCCATACTGTCACATTAATAGACAGTTTTAACAGCGCTGTGTGATCACACACACACATACTTCCTGTGTTTGAAAGAAGATATGAGGGAGGAGGAGACAAAACTCTAGACAGAAATACACAGATAAAGAAAAGAGAGATACAGTCTAAGATATTCATCTACTTGAACATCATATTTTCCAGATCATTTCTGATGGAGATTGTTCTCAGTTATTTTGTTCGTTCACACGAAAACATCTCGTGACATCTATTGTGTGTCTAATGTAACTCTAGATCATATCAGTGAATTAAATATACAGACTTTTTTATCATAAAGTTTCGTTCCATAAAATCTAAAATGTTGCTCATCAAATGTGTTTTCTGTTCCTCAGCGCTTCGGCTCTCAGGAGAACAGCCTCGACTCGATGAACTGAAGAAATGGTTGGAGAAACAGAATCACAAAAGGCCAGATCTGTGAAGGTTAGTGTTAGTAGTAAGTTAATAAAGTGAACAGGGCCTTTGGAAAATGAGTCCTGACCTTTTAAAACGTTTCCTTGATGTGTGTTAACAGACCCTGAACCTGGAGAACATTAGGACCCTGAAACACACAAGCTGTGGACCAGCGATCTGCAGTCAACTTCACAATCCCTGTTGCTGATATGAAGTGATTTGAAATAGCTTGTTCCCTATCAAGGGAACTCCTGCTGCGTTTACGCTGTGGGAACACCCCTGGTTATTGTGTCGTGAAGCACGTGTATAATCAGTTCAATGAAAGAGCGAGACGTCATAGGCGGGTGACGTCATAGACCAGGAAGCTATAAAGCACCCTTGAACAAAGAGCGTGTCAGCTTCTGAGCCTTCAGCAAGCACTCTCTGTATAACTGTCCTTGTCTTATTTATTGTTGTCTGTCAAGTTGCAATATATATATATTTTATGGCAAAAATAGAGCAAGCAAGGCAAGCGTTGTGTTGTTCCCTGCCCACGTTATATCACGAGTGGGGACACACACATCAGCTTGTTTGGGAGTGGAGCATGCCAACCGGGGCATGGGGCCCGCTGTTGCCGAGGCGCGGCGGCGACTCACATCGTGGGGTTGAGACGGGCGCCGCCCTATCTCAGCTTTCACCTGCCAGATCCAGTGCCTTATCTCAGGGAGAAGCACGCTCTGCGGTTTCTCCTCCCCGCGATGAGGAACTCATGCTGCAATTTTCCAGTTCTGAGGAATTGGTATCGTTAGTGTTTTCAATAATAAATAATTAAGTCAGCTCATTACTCTGTTGAATAAAGAGGAGCTTATAAAAGGAGGTTTTATCTAGTGCTGTTGCTAAGTTAAATATTTACTGGCCAGCCGAACATTATGAGAGTGAGAATATAAGGAAAACGCAAGTGTCAAAGCGCAAAGCGCAAGTAACTTTGTGGGCGGATCCCGGCGCTGTTGCTATTTTCCCGGCGGGATAAATGAGTCTTGCGCCTGGCGCAAATCTAAAAGGGGTTGGTCTGAAGTAGTTTCATTATTCATAGGTGTGGTTTGGGCGTAACGTGAAATAAACCAATCAGAGCGTCCTCTCACATTCCCTTTAAGAGCCGGCGTGCTTGTTCCATGGCAGATCGCTATTATAACGGCGGATTTGCCAGCGCACGCCAGGAGCAGTTCACATCCGAGGAGACCGACGTTCTCGTCAGGGCCGTAAAACACAGATAAGTGACATTGGGGATGATGGGAGAAACCCACCCAAATCAGCTACGGTTAAACAGGCGTATAATTTGGGTAAATGTGTAGCCTAATCTAGATTTTTTATTTTTTTAAAATCTAGATATATCTTTTCCACATCTTCACGGACACAACAATGATTTCCCTCGTGTGTTAATATTTTTCCTTGTAATAATGTATGATTTGCAAAAATGAAAACTGCTGCGTCTGTTTATATTAGAGAATCAAAGTGGATGCGCGTTAACACGCTACATTATGGCAGAGCACGCGCCCTTAAAATACCATATCACTAACGCGCAACGCACCACTGTCTTTAGACTGTTTTTTTCCTGGTCAGTGGCGCAATTGCTTTCTAAAACTGGAAAATAGCACCAGGGAAGTTTTGCGCCGGAACACGCCTCCTCTTTTCGCTGAACCGCCCCCGCGAGCGCAAGTTCATTCCCTAATTTACCGACGTGCGTCTATGGAGGGAAAAGTCCGCTGTGCGCGGGTGCAAAATAGGAATGATACATGCGTCGGTGTTCAAAGTCAATTGCGCTGGGTGCAAGATAGGGCCCTTTATCTCAGCCTCCTCCTCGGGGAATGCCGTTTTTTCCCTATCTCCACACTGAGGTGTCGAGATCGTGGAATAAACCGGTTTCTATTTTACGTGTTTAATCCCCAAACTTCTACTATAGTAATGTTATAGGTATTTAGTATCATGGTATGACAGATCCTCGGGTCAAAGAGACGTTTGCAAGCTAGCTCTCTCCTGAGTCGGCGTCATCATAACCCCGACGTTACCCACCAGACATCATAAATAATAGATACATATTATTAGGCAGTGCTGGTCGGTAAAGTATATAATGACATGGATGAATGTGAGGATGTCAGTACTGAAGATATTCGAGAATTGTGTCGGGCAACAGATAAACTATACCGGGGAGGGACGGTTTCGAGAAATCGTTTCTCCTCTGCGTCCTCTAGGGGGCGACTCTCAGAGGAGGGTCGCAGCGCTGCCAGTTCGGTTGTTTCCTGCTGGTGGCCAAGGAGTGATATATATATATATATATACGTTTTTCTGATGTAAAGAAAAATAAAGATAAAATATGTCTGTTCTTCTGAACACTCTACTTTCAAAAAAAAACTAAGAAATAAACTATTCAGCGGCATTCCAGAGGTTTCTTCCTCACCGATCTAATGTTCCTGAGACTGCTGTATGGGAGCAGTCTCAGCCTACTAAAGCTCCTCGCAGCATAAAGTGCTGCAAAACAGAGCGTCGCCATTCGGGCTCATCCACAATCGAGAGGGACCTGGGTGGCGGTCACAGTCTAGCCAGTTAGAGATATGCAAGATCTGAGGACTGTTATCTTTAAAAAAGCTTGGAAGAAGAAGCCCTGACGCCGAGGCTGCAGGCTTCTAAGGGTGGTCCCCTCCGGGGTAGGGACGGTTTTGAGAAAACGTTTCTCCTCGGCGCCCTCTGGGGTGCGACTCTCCGAGGAGGGTCGTAGAGCAGTCAGTTCGGTTTCCCTGCCGGTTCCCTGCCGGTTCGAGGAGGGTGGTAGGAACTAAGCTAGTTAGAGGTAGGCAAGATCTGAGGACTGTCGTTATCTCTAATAAAACTTAGAGAAGAAGTCCTGACGCTGAGGCTATCAGGTTTCCGAAGGTTCCTCCGGGGCAGGGACGGTTTTGAGAAATCGTTTCTCCTCGGCACCCTCTGGGGTGCGACTCTTTGAGGAGGTTCGCAGCACTGCCAGTTCGGTTGTTCCCTGCCGGTTCGCCATTCAGGGCACCGAGATGAAATCTCGAGAGACTGGTGCTGAAATTAGTAGAATTGCTGGCAGCGTGGAATCTACTTCCACATATTTATCAGTGGGACACACTATAGAATACGGTTTCAGAATTCAGTTCGGTTCTCGTCCGCCCAGATTTCTAGGGGTCCTCCCCACAGTGGTGGACCCCGAGCAGGCTCTGGTTATGGAGCAGGAAGTACTGACACTTCTGCAAAAGGAGCTATAGAAGGGGTTCCTCCTCCCAGCAGACAGTCAGGGTTTTTCAGCCATTACTTCATTGTTCCGAAAGAGGATGAAGGGTTGAGTCCTATTCTAGATCTGCGTCAATTAAACCGCAAGGTTTCAGAATTTCAAGTTCATAGTATGCTTACGCTAATATGATTGTGTCACAGATTCAGTCCGAGGACCGGTTTGTCAAAATAGACTTGAAGGACGCTTACTTATCTATCCATCCTCATCACAGGAGGTTCCTGGGGTTTGCTTTCGGGGCGAAGCATACCAGTATCGGGTTCTTCTATTCGGCCTAGGTTTATCACCCCGCATCTTTACAATATGCGTGGATGCAGCTCTGGCTCCTCTGAGACTCCAGGGGAGTCTCCGTATTATACTATATCGACGATTGTTTGACCCTAGCTCAATCTGAGCAGATGGCAGTTCGGCATCGAGATGTCGTTCTGTCTCATTTAAAGATGATGGGGTTGCGACTCAACGCCAAGAAAAGTGTGCTCCTCCCAGCTCAGAGGACCACTTTTCTAGGTGTATTATGAGATTCACAACGATTCGCCGTAAATGAGGTAAAACTAGGCCAGTCACTCACTGTGGAACAGTTTCATGGCAGCTGCGTCCAACATATTACTTTTGGCTTTCTGTACATGAGACCCCTGTAGTGGAGGCTCAGGACCAAGGGGTTTTCTCCAAGGGGAAATCCGTTTTCATATGATCAAGGTCACGCGGCTATGCCTACGTACCTCGGTCATGTGAAAGAACTTTGGTTCCTCGGCCAGGCCCAATGTCGGGGGGTTCTTGTCGACGCATAATGCTATCGACGGATGCTTCCCTCACAAGTGGGGGGTGATCATGAGTGGCCACTCGGCAAAGGGTCTTTGGCAGGACCATCTTCTTTTTTGCACATAATTGGCTAGAAGTGATAATTGCTAGAAGCGGTAGAAGCGGTATTCTGAGAATCAACACACCTTCCGGACAACACACTGATGGTCTCGTATATCAGAGCAGATATCCTGTTGAGTGGGATTTCCCCCTTTCTGGTCAATGTATCCCTGCCTCTGTTTAATTATTTGTATCCCCGGTGGGGATAAATGTATCCTCCCCTCAAAGTGATCATAGTGCTACTACACTAGTGGCGAGACGGATAACAAAACATATCACGGATCCGTGGTTTGATTAGTCTTTCATAGATTTCATATACACAATCCTGAGCAATTGAAACTGTGGCTGCTCGTGCTGCACTTGGATATCAACACACCTGAACATGCTCTAATATGTAAGAGAGTGTGTTTTAAGAGCCATACATATTCTCATTTAAAGAGCAGTTGTGTTGCATATTTAATCTATAATGTAGATCGTCTTTGTCTTGGACAATAAAATATTATGTTAAAGTCCCTGTATATAACAAAAGGATACTTTTTTGGTTGGAGCGCTACATATCCTCCTATGTTCCAAAGTCCCTGTAAAGGCAATTAAAAAAAAAAAAATTCTAAACACATTATAAATGTTAGAAATGTATTGCTAAAACATATTACAAAGACTGTGAACTGCGAAGTACTGAATTGTGGAGTTAGACCGTTAAACAGTTTTTCACCATTGCTATTTTCCGGATTTTTTGGGCGGGCTAAAACGGGGGCTCGATGACGCACTGGAGCCCCTGAGCTCCTGGACACGCCCCTACTTGATGACGCACTGGAGCCCCTGAGCTCCTGGACACACCCCTACTTGATGACGCACTGGAGCCCCTGAGCTCCTGGACACGCCCCTACTTGATGACGCAGTGGAGCCCCTGAGCTCCTGGACACGCCCCTACTTGATGACGCACTGGAGCCCCTGAGTTCCTGGACACGCCCCTACTTGATGACGCACTGAAGCCCCTGAGCTCTTGGACACGCCCCTACTTGATGACGCACTGAAGCCCCTGAGCTCCTGGACACGCCCCTACTTGATGACACACTGGAGCCCCTGAGCTCCTGGACACACCCCTACTTGATGACGCACTGGAGCCCCTGAGCTCCTGGACACACCCCTACTTGATGACGCACTGGAGCCCCTGAGCTCCTGGACACACCCCTACTTGATGACGCACTGGAGCCCCTGAGCTCCTGGACACGCCCCTACTTGATGACGCACTGGAGCCCCTGAGCCCTAACAATATAAATAGGCCTAGAGCACATTCGCATCAGTTTGGCGCTCAATCGCGAGTTACTGTCAGTACTATTATTAGTTACTACAGCCTACAGTTTGCTAGTTAGCTATGCCTTCGTCACGGAAATGCGTACTACCTGGATGCGATCATGTAAGAAACAGATCGGTGTCTTTATTTAAATTTCCTAAAAACGATCACATCAAGAAGAGGTGGATTAATTTTGTGAAGAGCCACCTTGATGGAGAGCTGAGGATCACCACCAAAACCCACCTCTGTAGTGATCATTTTACACGGGATAGTTTTATAAACTTTCGTCGGAGACAACTGGGATGCTCTGATAATCCGCTGTTACTGGTGAATGTGGCCGAACCGACTATCTCCCGCCTCGGCCTTCATCCTCCCGTCGCGCCGAGACCTGTGCCATCCTCGGCAGTGCGTGCCCACCATGAGGGTAAGCTGCCTTGTGTGCTTATGTTGAACATGGCTTGGTAAAACCTAATAAGCTGCTAGGAGCATCCATTCCGGCTGTAGCGGTGACAGTTGAGTGTGGCGACGGCAGCTTTCTTCTTCTTCTTCTTCTTCTTCTTCTTCTTCTTCTTCTGTGAATTTTATTGGCAGCTTGCAATCTTTGTGCATTACCGCCATCTACTGGACTGAGGTGTGATCACATTGTAAGTGCAAAACTACAAATAAAATGTAAAATAAATAAAAAGTACATCCCAGAGGATCAGAGCCCAAGCGTCAGATGGCGCTGCGTGTTCAGCTCCTCCAGCTTCAACCTCAGCTCTTCCTCCCAAAAAAAAAAAAAAAAAAGGGCTATAGTCTTCTTGCTATTTGTGTTTTTTTAAGAAACTCTATCACTGCTTTGTTGTAGACTGTGTTCCAGGTAGACTTAACAGGTTGCTCAAAGTAACAGAGTCCTTAGTTACCCTCTTAATTATTTCTCTCTCTTCAGAGTACTGCCTACATGTCAGACATGCTTCACGGTTTCTGTTTCCGTACAATATGGGCACATTCCTGTCTCATGTTTCCCTATTAGATGTAGGCCGATGTTCAATCCTGTATGTCCTAACCTTAGCCTAGTGAACCAGGTTTCCTCCTGTCGTGAAAGTGAGCTTATCTTTTTAACTGTTACAGTCTGTTGAATACCATACAAATGCCTACCTTTTTCCCCCTTATCCCATTTATCTTGCCAGAGTTTATGAATACCATCTTTAATTTTTGTTTTCCATTCTGATTTACTGAGTGTAACCTGTACTTCTACTTGTTCTGCTTTAAGTGCTTCTTTTGCCAATTTGTCTGCTTTCTCATTACCCTTAATACCTGTGTGCGCTGGAACCCAAGTGAAATGTATTACTAGCTTCTGTTGAGTTATCCTGAAAGTCATCTGATGAACTTCCTCTAAAAGATCCTGTCTGCATGCAGATTTCCCAGTCTGGATGCTAGTTAGGGAAGACTCAGGGCCCTATCTTGCACCCAGCGCAATTGACTTTGTACACCGACGCATGTATCATTCCTATTTTGCATCCGCGCACAGCGGACTTTTCCCTCCACAGACGCACGTCGGTAAATTAGGGAATGAACTTGCGCTCGCGGGGGCGGTTCAGCGAAAAGAGGAGGCGTGTTCCGGCGCAAAACTTCCCTGGTGCTATTTTCCAGTTTTAGAAAGCAATTGCGCCACTGACCATGAAAAAAACCAGTCTAAAGACAGTGGTGCGTTGCGCGTTAGTGATATGGTATTTTAAGGGCGCGTGCTTGGCCATAATGTAGTGTGTTAACGCGCATCCACTTTGATTCTCTAATATAAACAGACGCAGCAGTTTTCATTTTTGCAAATCATACATTATTACAAGGAAAAATATTAACACACGAGGGAAATCATTGTTGTGTCCGTGAAGATGTGAAAAAGATAAAAAAAAATAAAAAATCTAGATTAGGCTACACATTTACCTAAATTATACGCCTGTTTAACCAAAGCTAATTTGGGTGGGTTTCTCCCATTATATCATACATTGTCACTTCTCTGTGTTTTACGGCTCTAACGAGAACGTCGGCCTCCTCGGCTGTGAACCGCTTCTGGCGTGCGCTGGCAAATCCGCTGTTATAATAGCAATCCGCCGTGGAACAAGCGCGCCGGCTCTTAAAGGGAATGTGAGAGGACGCTCTGATTGGTTTATTTCACGTTACGCCCAAACCACACCTATGAATAATGAAGCTACTTCAGACCAACCCCTTTTAGATTTGCGCCAGGCGCAAGAGTCGTTTATCCCGCCGGGAAAATAGCAACAGCGCCGGGATCCGCCCACAAAGTTACTTGCGCTTTGCCCTTTGACACTTGCGTTTCAGATCGTTAAAATAGGGCCCATAGAGTCCGAACATATAATAGATTTATATGGCTTCACTTCTTCTACCCACTGTAGTGCCAGTATGATGGCCATCATCTCTGCAGAGAAGATTGAGAGGTGATTTGAGGTTCTTTTTTTGTATTGTAACATTATATCTGGGAATATATACAGCCACCCCTGTTTTACCTGCTGGTTCTTTGGATGCATCTGTAAATATTTGTACTATATCATACACTACTTCTAGTTGTACACTTTGATACAATCCCGTCTTGATTATATTTTTAGCTTCTAGATTAACTACAGGGTAGCAAAAAAACCAAGGTGGAATTGAGCTCAAGTTGACGGCAGCTTTCCCGCGAGTGGGCGTGGTTTCAGCGCAGCCAGCGGACACGCCCCCAGCGTTTGAGAGCAGAGACCACTGCTCATTTTTTCAAGATTTTGATAGCTTATTTTATGTACTTGCCGCCTTTTTTTATCATTCAAACTTGGCTGGGTGGCTAATAACATTTTTATGTGATATGACAAACTCAGAACACATACTTAATTTTGACTTTACAGGGACTGTGTATGCTTAAGCTCCCAGACTAAAATTAATTTAATTTTATATCTGTGCTGTAAGATAAAAGTATATATAAAAAAATCCACCTATTTTTAAGATCTATTTAGGCTACTGCTTTATTTGAATAGACTTAAAGATGAAAAACTGCTGTTCTAACGCATATTGGTGTTTGTCCTCAGCAAATGTTGTGAATGCTAAAGCATTTTCGTTAACATTTATATTTGAATATTTAATATTTATTCTGGACAATCCAGCTTCTTGTCTCTGATGTTTACAGTAACTGAGATAGTTCATCTTCCTCTTCCCTCATAAAATACAGATTGAATCAGTTCCAGGTGTTTTTTATATATAAGGTCTGTGCGCTGCACTATTGATTTTTCAATAGTTGTTCACAAATGTTGACTTGTTAACCTACAAATGTAATTTAAATAAATAGAATAGAGGGTGAATTTTAACACTGAGTGTCAAACAATATGTTCAAGCTCTCTGTTTATTGTTTATGTATAAATCTAAAATGTCAAATCCATTTCACATATAGTGTGTAGGACATGTTGAGTAACACAGGTAAACGTATATTTAACTATTTACTTGTATAATCATTTTTATTATTCTGCTCTTTTACTGTCTACTTCCAACTTTTCTTCCAGTTTGTGGAAGTGAACAACTAAAATCAAAGCAATCAATGTGTCTCGACTGTAATAACATATTTAGGTTATTTAAAGGTGCCATGTGTAAAAATTGAGGTAAAAATATCCAAAAAATGAGCTACACGCATCAAAAGAATGAGAAGAAATAAGGGCAATGATGTCATTAAAAAAATGTCAAGTTATAGTGCTGCAGAGATATCAACCTTAATTAGCATAAGCATTACTAGCCACGGGCCGACAGGTGTCGTAATACCAGTTTCGGCCATGGGAGGCGGTATGCGGGGCACATAAACACCAGCCAACCTGCAATACACGAATAACTCACACGGCTTGTGGGCGTACTTGAACCTGATGTCAATCGTGTGGAAAGTACAGCCCACTACTTCATTTCAATTCAGGGAAGAGAGCGGAAGGATGGCTGAAGCCTTTGGC
This sequence comes from Phoxinus phoxinus, assembly GCF_949152265.1. NCBI lineage: Eukaryota > Metazoa > Chordata > Actinopteri > Cypriniformes > Leuciscidae > Phoxinus > Phoxinus phoxinus. The sequence continues at coordinate 50,114,340 of NC_136877.1, forward strand.
AAGAGAAGCACAAATCAAATCAGATAAGAAAAGGACCGCTCGTCACGGTCCGGGCTCGAAAGCGCGGGGGACGGCGAGCGAACTGCAGCGCATAGCCCTGTTTTACAACGTTCAGCACCCATTCTGACACGCCCGGGATCGCTCCCATGCTTTCGCACGCATAGCTAGGGGCAGAATGGTCTCCGTGTTCTGACCGCCGCACTGCGCGGGTTCGAGAAACTGAAACGGAGGTATCAGCGCGGCGCGCGCGCCCTCGTTGTCTGAAGAGTGCTGCTCGCTGACGACAGCAGCCGCTGTTTCACATTCAATGACTCGGTCGCTCAGGACGGAGAACAATTTGTGGCGCGAACAGGTCATTTGTAGCCTACTGTATCTTTCAACAGTGTTCGTGTTTTTTTTTACTATAGTAGAGATGATCGGTTCACGTGCGCTGTCTGATGTTTACTGCATCACTCGACATGGAGAGGTTGGGTAAAGTAATAATTACAAGAGCTTCACGGTTATCAGATACGAGCATTCAATGGCCCTGTAGTATATATATATATATATATATATATATATATATATATATATATATATATATATATATATATATATATATATATATATATATAAATATAGGTTATTTGTGTTTGCGCACGTGATATCAGGAAGCAATGTAATAACGTTACCTGTAATACACACATGATGGCGATGCGCAAATCGAGTGTGTGTGTGTCACAAATCATTATTGTTTCTTCAACTTATTAAAATATCTTACTTTACTGCAACTATCTGTTTCTGCTTCTTTATCATATTTATAGTGTGTGATTTATAAAATACCATATCCTACATCACATATTTTGATATGTGAGGTATACTGCCCCCATCTGGTATGGAATGTGGAGTATGACTTGATTTTTTTTGCCAGACAATTACACATGGCACCTTTAAATATATTTGGTAACATTTATTTTTAGTTCGTCATAGTCTATACTTCAGAATTTCACAGAAACTCTCAAGTTTCAAACATAATGGCATTAAAGACTAAAGGCTATTTTTAAAATGTTTTCTGTATTATTTAAAAAATTGTCTGTCAAAACCGCATCAATAACTCAGTCAAGTATAATTCAACAACAAATCCTTTACATTTTACTATTGGGCTGTTCAGAATACCTCAAATAGCAGATATGTATATACATTTATAATATAATAAAATACAATATTTATGGCTATATTATGAACAATGAAGCCAAACAAATGTATTTGAAGCGAAACTTAAACTACAACTCTCAGCACAAATACAAATGTTTCCATATTTGCGATGTAAATTTTGGTTGCATTATTTATTATGTAAACATGGCTTAGTGCTTAAAGCCTGTTCCAGTATCCACGTAAAATATCATCCCTCACACGAGCATAAATGTGTTTAGCAGCACGGCTGTCTGATCAGGGAACCCAAAGACTCTTTTAAGAGCCATATTCTCCCTTAAAGGGTTAGTTCAGTCAAAAATGAAGTTTATGACATTAATTATTCACCCTCGTGTCGTTACAAACCCGTAAGACCTTCGTTCATCTTCAGAACACAAATGAAGATACTTTTGATAAAATGAATGAGGCATTTATATAACGCTTTTTATACTGTACCCAAAGCGCTTTTACATTCCAGTCAGGGGAATCTCCTCAACCACCACCAATTGCCGAATATAACACACACACACACACACACACACACACACACAGGTGGAGAGGAGAGAGAGTGATAGAGCCGATTCAGTGGATGGAGATTATTAGGAGGCCAAGATTGATAAGGGCCAGTGGAAGATCTTTGGCTCCAGGACTCCAGGGTTACACCCCTACTCTTTACCAGAAGTGCCATGGGATTTTTAATGGCCACAGAGAGTCAGGACCTCGGTTTAACGAATGTCTCATTCGAAGGACGGTGTTCTTTGACAGTATAGTGTCCCAGTCACTACACTGGGTCGTTAGGGACCCATATAGACCACAGGGTGAGCAGCGCCCCCTACTGGCCTCACTAACACCTCCTCCTGCAGAAGACTGGTTTACCCAGGAGTCTCCCATCCAGATACTGACCAGACTCAGCCCTGCTGAGCTTCAGTGGGAAACCAGTCTTGGGCTACAGGGTGATACAGCGGCTGGCCTCAAATCTCAAATCTGAGAGCTTTCTGACCCCACATAGAGAGCAATACAACGACTGCTTTCAAGGCCCAGAAAGGTAGCAAAGACATTGTTAAAATAGTCCATGTGACTCCAGTGGTTCAACCTTAATGTTACGAAGCGATGAGAATAGCGTCTCTAAACTGTGCAGCTTTTCCGGATTCAGCGGGTTCTGGTGAACCAACCATTTGAAGAGCGTTGATGTAACATCAAATAAACCAGTGGGCAACTCTGGCCCTCAAGATCCACTTTCCTGCAGAGTTTAGCTCGAACACTAATGAAAAACACCTGAACAAACTAATCAACATCTTCAGGATTACTAGAAATATACATGCATTTGAGTTTGATCAGGGTTCAACAATTGTCCAAAAAAGCAAATCCAAATAAGTAAAAATCCACTTATTTATTTAGTTATTCGTTTATACAGAACATTTGATACAGATTAAAACTGGCATGTTTACTAATTACTCAGACGAGTGTCTAGAACAAGCAATATGATATCATTGTCAAGCTATTGGAAGAACATACACAACAACACACATACACAACTTTTTTTTTTTTGACAAATATAGTTTTCACAGGTTTATAAACACAATACAATTTTTATAACAAAATCAATACATTGGGGGAATAACCCACTAATTAGTTCCTGATTTTTATATTTATAATGATATAGGTAAGCAATACGAATAAAGAGCAAGAGTGCGTTTATTCCTGGAAAAGCATATTGAGAGTGTGATATTGTTATAGAACAGTTTAATAAACAAGTTGGTATTAAGTAACTTACATTTCAGACACATATTGTCTGTTTTTGCTAAATGAAAATTGTTTTAAACAAAGCCACATGAGAATACTTGCTCATCTGAGACACGCAATGAAAGAATCTCTGAACGAATTATTTGAATTACGGCCGCACGATTAATCGCAATGAAACCGCACCTGATATTTGGCAAAAGCTGCGATTATTTTATGCACTGATTGTCATTCTGTGGAAATCCGTATCGGGCATCACACTATCTGTTGCTGAATAAACAGGAGATTGAACACACGACTGCCTTATTCTGTGTGGAATCACATCATCTCACAGAAGGATGAGCTCAACTGTCGTTATGAAGTGAGTTTGGAGTAAACGCATGTTATTAAATGTTGTCTGTTGTTGGACAAGAGGTTCATAAATGCTTCTCATGTTTGGAAAGATGTGTTGCTTTTCCAAATGCACGTTATAAGAGACTCAAACTCACAGTGCTTTCAGAAGCAGTGTTTACAGAGCCGATCTTCACTGACAAGCTGCGCATACAAAATAATCACGTTAATAAATCGCCTTTGCAATTTCATAATCACAATCAATCATGCAGCCGTAATTTGAATGAGGTTCAATGACTCACTCATTAAGACAGTGATTTGCTGCCACCTACTGGAGGATTTACACTGCACTCTGTGTACAAGTACAACATGACAACCATGTGCTAAAAACAGAAAAAAAATCATTTGTACAGAAAGAATAATCCGTAAAAAACGACTAATAATGCTGTATTACGCATGCCAGACAAGTAGTTGGCGATGTGTCTTTGTAAATGAAGACTACGGGACGGCGCACACACACACACACATTATTTTATAGTTCACTTGAGCTGAGCGCACAAGCCTATGGACACAAATTACATAATCTATCATGTTTTAGTCCGATTTCCATTCTAAGGATGTTAATATTGATAATACTGTATTATTACTTTGTCTTCTGGGTAAATTTCATCTTCAGAAAATATCAAAACCTTTGAACACAAGGGCTTTAAAAACATATATAATCCTTGAGTCTGTTGTAAGGAACCTTTCTTTAAAAAAAGCATATACTAAACACGTCATACGCATGTGCATGAGGTCATCATTTTCACGCATGCGAATGTCGTCACCATTTTCATAAATGCGCATTATTGTATGTATTTACACGGAGATGATGCGTTTTCAGGCCCGCCAAACGCCATTGTCGCATTAAAAGTCTTTCGTCAGGCTCGTTTTTTGCCTGCAAAAATACCTCAATAGCCTTTGTTTGTATCACAAATACATTCCACATTAAATTACAATGACAAAAATCAAATGTTCTGTCAAAACTGCAGATACTGTACGCTCTATTAAAACAAGCGTTCTCGGGGAATGTGTGTTATGCTTGGTGGCGTTGACGTGTTTTATATATTATGTCTTTATTATATTTCTATATCCACCTCCTAACCTAAACAATCTTCCTATCCCTGCAATTATATTACACATTTGAAGTCTATTAAAGTAGAACCAACTACAATATTTGACAGAATTAACAGTACGAGTCTTTTAAAACAGGTTAATATCAGGTTGAAGTTTCTTCCTCTGTTACGGCGTATACTGACTTTGGTCTTCAGCAGTTGAAACTGTGAAATACACAGAAAAAAATGTAAACATTTAAATGGACATGTCTTATGTTTTTCTTTTTTTTCACTGCAGTTATTGAGTGTGTGTGTGTGTGTGTGTGTGTGTGTGTGTGAAGTTTTACCTCTCGCTCTGTAACATTTGTAAAGCAGCACGACTGTCGCGAGCAGATACGGAGAAGCTGCCACAAGAAAACTGAGGATGTTGAAGACAGAAATCGGATCTGAACTTGACACTGAAAAACAGAAACACAAGAACATTATTGAGCAACAAAGTAGGGGACAATACCACCTGGTGTTCAAAGAGTGTAAAACAAGCAGATCCATTACAGATGACCTGATGTGATCTGTGATCAAGGACGGACATACCCGTTTATATTAGCACAAAAGAGCTTAGCTCATGGTTTCACTCCACCTGCCGAACTGTTTTAGACACTGTGGCCCCATTAAAATCTATGCAGCCTAAAACTCATACAAATGACATGACTCATACTGCCAGACGTGAGTGCCGTAGAGCTGAGCGTAAGTGGAAGAAGGACAAACTGCAGGTGTCTCTTCAAATGTTAAAGGTAGGGTAGGTCAGAATTGTCTAAAAAAAACTTTTATTCAAATTTGTTTAAACTGTCTTTATATACCAATGCATAATTAAAATGCAAGTACTCTGAAATAGAGAGCAAAAAAAACGAGTGACTCTAGTGTATTTAATCTTCATAAAACACAGCTCATTAATTCCATTCACTCCCACCTAAAGACGGGTGCGCGACTGCGCGCACGTGGGCAGAGCCATACAGAGCCAGTAATAGCGGCGGTAGTCATGGCGACGGAGAGTGACAGTTGCGCAAGCCAATCCTGTGATTCGTCCCGAATGGAAATAATGAGCTGTGTTTAATGAAGATTAAACGGTCTAGAGTCACTCGATTTTTATACTCTTTTTATCAGAGTACTTACATTTTAATTATGCATTGATATATATAGAAAGTTTAATCAAATTTGGTAAAAAGTTTTTATATAAATCCTACCTACCCTACCTTTAAGGGATTGCTGGCGTCACTACCAGAAAACTGTAAAAGAGGCTAAAAGAAAACATTTCTCAGATATTATTCTGTCAAATTGTCACAAGCCTCGTGTTTTGTTTAACACCATTGACTCGCTTTTAAATGCCCCGCAGACTAGAGGCATCCCCTGCTATGTGTGAAAACTTCCTTTGCTTTTTTATTGATAAGGTCACTTCTATTAGATCTCACATTTCATCTTCAGCTTCTGACCCTTCTATCTCTGTCCTCTGCTCTGCTGTCTTTGATCACTTTGAGCCGGTGACTTTTTCCTTTTTAGAGGAGGTTGTTGGTCACTTGAAGCCTTCTGGTTCTCCAGATGATGCTGTTCCCCCTCGACTTTTTAAGGAGGTTTTTCCCACTGTAGGGCCATCTGTTGTTGCAGTCATAAATAGTAGTCTGACCTCGGGTGTGGTTCCTGAAATTTTAAAACATGCGGTAGTTCAACCCCTGATTAAAAAACCTGCTCTCGATCCGGCAGTTCTAGCAAATTTCAGGCCTATTTCCAAATGACCTTTTCTTTCAAATATTTTGGAGAAGATTGTGCACAGTCAATTGTTGTCCTTTTTGGAAGAACATAATATATTAGAGGTTTTTTCAGTCCGGTTTTAAATCCTTGCACAGCACCGAAACCGCACTTTTAAGAGTTTTTAATGATGTCTTTTTAGCTACTGACTCTGGCGACTGTGTTATCCTTGTGCTTTTAGATCTAACTGCAGCATTTGACACGGTGGATCATGAAATATTGATTTCTGGGTTAGCCTAGGTGACTGTATCCTCCTCTGCTCCTCTATTGTGTGGGGTTCCGCAGGGTTCAGTCTTCGGCCCTCTACTTTTCTCTCTCTATCTGCTTCCACTTGGTTCCATACTTAGTAAGTACGGCATTTCATTCCACTGTTATGCAGATGACAGTCAGATTTATGTACCTCTTAAAAAGAAAAATGATAACTCTTTTGGAATACTTCTCAATTTTCTTGATGACATAAAGGCCTGGATGGCTCTGAACTTTTTAAATTTTAATGATAAAAAAACAGAAGTGATGGTTTTTGGAGCCACCGCTGGGAAAGCGTCACTAGATCTGGGCTCCTTGGCACCCTATATTAAACCTAGCATCACAAACCTAGGGGTAAGAGTGGACCCTGAGCTAAAATTTGACAGTCAGATCAAGGCTGTTGTCAAATCAAGCTTTTTTCATTTGAGGCAGCTGGCCAAAATAAAGCCAATTCTGTCAAGACAGCTTTTTGAAACTGTAATCCACGCCTTTGTTACTACTCGGCTGGACTACTGTAATTCACTGTATGTGGGGATTAAGGTCCTCCATAACCCGTCTTCAGATGGTACAAAATGCAGCAGCACGTCTTTTATCGGGCACACGTAAACATGAGCACATTTCCCCTATTTTAGCATCACTGCACTGGCTGCCTATTCAATTCAGGATCCGTTTTAAAATTATGTTATTTGTTTTTAAATCACTAAATTGTCTTGCCCCACCATACCTCTCTGAGCTTTTACACTATTATAAACCCGTCCGCTCTCTCAGGTCAGATGACCAGCTGCTCCTGAGTGTGCCTACAACTAAGCGTAAGCTCAGAGGGGACCGTGCATTTGCTGTGTCTGGCCCAAAACATTGGAATGATCTGCCTCTGCACGTTAAACAGGCCGCTTCTTTGTCTGTTTTTAAAACCCGTCTTAAAACACATCTTTTCTCTTTGGCCTTCAATACCTAGTAAGATGTCGATTTTATTTACTTGTTTTAATTTGTTTAATTTAAAATAAATGTGTTTTTTAGTGTTTTTATTGTGTGGTTATTAATTGCATGTTACAGTACAGCACTTTTTTCTGTACAGCACTTTGGTCAACTTTGGTTGTTTTAAAGTGCTTAACAAATAAAGTTGGTATGGTATGGTATTTGTTTGATTTGTACAGTTTTTTGCTAGTCAGAAATGATTAGCTGAATTTCCACTGCCGAGCCAGTACGAGCGAGGGCTATAAACGGGCCAGCCGGGGCTAATAGTTTCCGACTGCGATCTTAAGCCCGGATCTTAACGCACCAAGCCGAGGGTGTTAGTCAGCCGTCGAGCAGTTTTTGTGCATCGGCCGACTTAATTTTCTCAGTGTGTTCCGCATTTAAATGGGTCATCGTCTGCTTTTTTTCGGCCGATTCGACATGTTGAATCGGCGTTGGTGAAGGAGGGAACTCTGATTGGCTGCTCAGCTTAGTGAACGAACGGGTCAGTGCATAGATGATGACAATTTCATTGTCGTTTTTGCTCCATCAAAAGCCAAGCTCAAATAAAAAATACAACTGGAACCGTAACCTTCGGCTCTATGGTGGAAAAGCGGCTAAAGAAATAGAAGAAAAGCAGAACCGCTGCGTCTCCAAGCATCATGGCTGTTCCTCAGATGAGTAAATGATTCAATTATGCTATAAATACAGTCGTTTGCTAAGTTAAATGACTTATCATTTTAAACGAATTTGTTGATTTAAGGATTAAACTCACTCATTTGCCGCCACCTACTGGCGGGTGCAATTTCATAGTAGCCTAGCCTATTGCCGTTATTTCCTTTTTCCAATCATTTAATATTTCAACATAAAACATATATATATTTTAAACATTAATCTCTTAACATAATGTATGCAAAACCCATCTATGGGTTTTGTTGATAGTCATTTAATTTGATTGTGCCCATACAGTGTGTTTTTAATTCAGATTTAATTTATTCATTAAATTTAAGATTCTAACATAAGATGAGGACACAGGCAATATATTTTTATAATACTATCTCTGGCTTTATTTCTCAGTTTTATTTCAGGATTTTGATCTTCTCTCAACTGAGAAAGAGCACATCATGTATTTTATTGTATTATATAACGACTATTTAATATTACATCTAAACTTTGACTACGCTAGGCATGTTGCATATTAATTGTTCTACGAAACTCAAGCATATTTAAATTGTGTATTTTGTGCTACTCCATAATGATGTTCTAGTTGAGGTCATGTGTGAGTTTGTCAGTCCGGCCCCTTAAGTCCTGCCCTGTCTGTGATACTGTATTTTGCGCCAGTTTAGGCTTAGAAATGACAGGGGAAATAATAATAATAATTCTACATAGACTAATCTATTTATATTAATTGAATGTGTATTTTCTGTCGGTAGCCTATATATACAATGATTGTATAGCATAACTGTGTAATAAACGTTGTAAGAGCAAATTTAAAATGCTTTCAATTTGTTTTCCCCACTTTATATCACATCTGAGAGAAACTGTTTCTCCTCTAAACACTCGTTCATCAGGTCGTACCGTCAACACAGCTTTAGGACTCTCTGTACACACAGAGATTATTGCATTTACAGTTTCAGAAGTTGTGTAGATATTGTCTCTGATCTGTATTTGTTGCGTCACACACTACAGTTTCTCTCACCTGTAACATTTACCCACAGTGCATCACTGTATTGTGTGTAATAGACTGGTTTCCCTCTTCCAGCTCTACACCAGTACTGGCCTCCATCAGACACTGAGTCAATCTTCAGGCTGTAGGGGTTTGTCTTCTTCTCTGTCTCAGGGTTCAGTGTGTGTTTGTACCAGTAAGAGTCCCAGTGTCCAGTGGACGGATCCATGCGACAGGACAAAGTCACTGTGTTTCCAGTCAGTGCAGCTCCTGCAGGATCTGATGTGAGTTCAGGCTTCGGCTGTAGATCTGCAGGAGAACAACAACAGATTCAGATCATCTAGAGTCAGAGTTCACCTGTGTTACACAAATCATTGAGTATTTGTCTGCAACAGTTCATACAGAAGAGAATAAGTGCTGGAATGCGGATTTTAGACAGCATTATATATCTGAATATGAACTACATCAACAATGTTTATTATTAATTGTAAAAAAACGAAATAAAATGTTGATACTCATATCCAGTCTACAAGTATGTTATTTTGCATTCAAATACATCACACAAATGTGGATTATACTGTCACAGTGTCTGGTTGGTGTTCCCTGGGTGTCCACTAAAGGTCTCTTCCCCATACTGTCATCACCTCATCATGAACTGCATTTCCCATAATCCTTTGTCTGAACTTATCACTGATCATTGCAAACAGCTGTTCCCACTCACATTGTTTGTACCTGTCTATTTATACCCTGTCTGTGTCTGATTGTTGTGGATTCCTTGTTTGATGTCAGATCGCACCTCTGTGTCCCATGCCTGTTTGTTTCTTGTGTTTGGACTGCCTTGTATGTATTATGACCCTTTGCCTGGCCTGGTTTGTGATTACGGATTAGGCTACCCATTAAACTGCAACTGGATCTACCCTTTTGTGTGCGAGCCGTGACATATACAATATTTACATCATTATTTAAAGTGTTTAAAATCTTGTAGATTCTGTAAACTCACTTTATTAGTAAAGGTAATGGCTAAACATGTTCATTGTGTTTGATGAGTGATTTCTTTCAACATCTGGAGTTTATTTTCTACGGAAGCCCTGAACCGCAACAAAAAATCTGACATTAAAGTCGAAATATTTCGAGATTAAAGTTGAGAATACAGTTCCGTAGAAGTTGCGTGTGTGTGCATTCATAATGCGAGCACGTGTTTGTGTAAATGCGCTTGTGCAGTCGAACTTGCCTCGGACATGGATGAATCTACAAAATAATAGCATTTTACTTTTATCTGGGCTTTCAACAAAAGGAAATTCAGGTGCCAATCTACCAACATGGCATTAGGCTACCATTATAGGACGTTATAAAATATACTGCACCTGCCCGGAATAGACTAGCAGGCGAAAACATTTTTCAGACTGGATGGAGATATCCAGCTTTATGAATTAACAAATTGAATGAATGAATAAATGAATGAATGAGGCATTTATATAGCGCTTTCATATGTCTACTGTAGGCCTACACTAAAGCGCTTTACAATCATATCAGGGAATCTCTCCTCAACCACCTCCAGTGGTTATTATATCTGAGGAAATCACGGGATCCGACCAAATGATTGGATACAGAATGATGCACTTAAAACGTATCCAGAACTTAGCCTATATACGGTAAGGGAGACAGAACTGTTAGTGTTCTCGACCCAGATCGTGTTGCCTAGACGAGCGCGAAAACACGTCAAAAACACTGCCACAAAGTTTGGACCAGATTGTGATACCTACTCCGGTGGAGTCTGTGTGTTCGAATGCACACACACGCAACTTCTACGCAAGACTGTATTCTCGTAATGTTTCGACTTTAATATTGAAATTTTTTGACTTTAATCTCAAAATATTACGACTTTAATCTCGAAATGCTAGAAAAAAATTAGCCATTAACATAACTATTTTTAGCTGTTTCTCAGATCTGTGATCACATACGTCAGACAGTCTTTATCTGTTGTGTTTCTCTGTTTTCTAAGAACTTCATGTGTTGTGTTTTTAAGATTACACTTAAAGTAAAAAAAACATTTAGCTTTAAAATGTATTTTCAGACCTCTGCAGTTTCATTGTTTTTCTTTTTCAAATAGTTTGTAATGCAAGACAATTAAATAAAATGGAGTGACAACTGTATTTATCAGCAGTGTGAATGAGAGTAAAAGTCTCTTAATTGGTTGTGATCATGATCATGTAGAGAGAGTTTAATAGGACAATGATGTTGAACTCACCCTCCACTGTGAGATACACAGAGCTTATATATGATGAGTTTGGTCTTCTATCTCTCTGTCCTTTACACCAGTACTGACCCTGATCAGACTCAGTAACTCCTCTGATAGTGAGAGTGTCTGTGTTTACAGTGTAGATAATCTGAGGCTGTGTAAGTTACTGTAACATCATTTCTATCCTGACCTCGGTCTGACTGAGGACAAATGATCAAGTCTCAAGGCTTGTTTGCTACACTGGCAGTTTAATTCGTCTCAGATAATCTGAAGAGCATTAGCTCATGAATGAACTGAACATGTCTGGAAGATATAGATCATTAACTCTTAAAAGATCCTAATCACCCTGTCACTGTATATAGAAAGTAAACTCAGACTTACTTGGTTATCTTCTCAATGTCTTCAAGTTAAAGTGATGTGATGAAATGATGAACACACTCACCTGATACTGTCAGTGTAACTCCATCACTGATCTCTGAGGACTGTTGGGTTTCTGTCAGAGTTCCTCTACAGCTGTACAGACCAGCATGAGACCGATCCACAGATGTGATTATATAGATCTGGTCTTGTCCTGCGCTGTTATAGATCTGGTCTGTTCTTCTGCTGTTATCTTGATCTTTATACCAGCTGTACCTCCAGACTCCTGTCTCCTGTATGTCACATGTGAGAGTGACTCTCTCTCCGCTGAACACACGCTGATCTGGCTTCACCTTCACTACAGGTTTGGGTCTCTCTGTGAAAAGATCAAACACACACTTCATGTTTGAATCTTTTAAAACTCAAAATTAGCTTTCACTGAATTCTACAAAGTAAAAAGAGCATTTACCTCTCACTGTTATCTGTATTGCATTACTGTACTGTGTGTAGTAGTTTCCTCGCTGTGCTATACACCAGTATGTTCCTCCATCAGAGACGCTCACAGATCTGATTGTTTTAGTTCCTGCATCACTGGATTCCCAGTTTGAGTGTTTCGTCCAGAGAAACGTCCATCCAGTTGAGCTTCCCACGTCACAGCTGAGAGTAACTGTGTATCCAGTGAACACTGAACTCTGGGGCTTTACAGTCAGAGTCGGCTGCGGTTTATCTGTAAGTGAACAGTGATGCAGTGTTGAGTTCATTTATAGAGTTATTGCGCATATTTCACAAGTCTTCTGTCTTTACTCACATTTTTTTCTTTTTTTTGTAGCCTACATTATACTGTGTAATTTATTTTGATTTAAAGGGACATATCCTTTCTGCTTAGTGACACGAAATATAATAGCAACAATATATATTTTGTTTAAAAAAAGTGTGCATGTGTACAGTGTATAAGCTTGATCAAGCATGAATGTGTAATATGAATGCAATCTGAATGTACTACATCCCACATTGCATTTTTTTTTCTGGCCCAGCTCTGTTCGAATGACAGTCCTGGAGTAGCCCAGATCTGGATTAAACACATGGGCCATAACTGGCCCGAGTCTCAGCCAATTACTAACCCATAACTGGCCCTGAATATGTTTTAGTGTTGCTACCGATTCTCAGCCTTAAGTAAACCAGAAACACCAGAGCTGAGCCACACCTGAGCCTCATCTATACTGTTAAAAAAAAAAAAAAAAAAAACTATATATATATATATATATATATATATAGTATATATTAGGGGTGTAACAATCAGAATCAGAAAGAGCTTTATTGCCAAGTGTGCTTGCACACACAAGGAATTTTTCTTGGTACTGAAGCGTCAAGTGCACATATACAAATACAAGAAACATAATAAATAAATTAAAATTAAAATAGTATAAAAGTAGGGTCACAGTTGGGTTTAGTCCGAATAAACATTTACAGATTATGAACACATTTAAAAAAAAATTGAGTAGCTAGTATGAATAAATATGAATATAAATATCATGAGTTAGAGAATATTGCACTGGACAGTGGGAGTATTTAACGTACAGACATATGCCTTGGGAGGTATGTTAAGTGTTCAGTAGGGAAATGGCCTGTGGAAACTAAGAAACTGTTCCTGTGCCTGGATGTTCTTGTGGCCAGTGATCTGTGTCGCCGTCCTGACGGTAACAGTTCAAACAGGTGGTGTCCAGGGTGGGTCGAGTCTGTGATGATTTTACCTGCTCTCTTCCTCACTCTGGAAGAGTACAGGTGCTGGAGGGTTGGCAGGGGTGCACCAATAATCCTCTCTGCAGTCCGGACTGTCCGTTGTAGTCTGTTGATGTCTGATATGGTAGCTGAACCAAACCAGACAGTGATGGAAGTGCTTAAAACAGACTCAATGACGGCTGGGTAGAACTGAATCAGCAGCTCCTGTGGCAGGTTGAACTTCTTCAGCTGGCGAAGGAAGCACAGTCTCTGCTGGGCCTTTTTCACAATGGAGTCAATGTGATTGTCCCACTTCAGGTCCTGAGAGATGGTAGTACCCAGGAACCTGAATGACTCCACTGCTTCCACAGTGCTGTTCATGATGGTGAGAGCGCTGGGGATTTTCTCCTGAAGTCCACGATTATCTCCACAGTTTTGAGCGTGTTCAGCTCAAGGTTGTTATAGCTGCGCCAAACAGCCAGCTGTTCAACCCCCAGTCTGTAAGCAGACTCGTCACCATTTTGGATGAGACCGATGACAGTGGTGTCGTCTGCAAATTTCAGGAGCTTGACAGAGGGGTCTTTAGAAGTGGAGTCATTAGTGTACAGAGAGAAGAGCAGTGGGGAGAGAACGCACCCTTGGGGGGCGCCAGTGCTGATGGTGAGGGTCCTGGATGTGAGTTTCCCCAGCCTCACTTGCTGCTGCCGGTCCGTCAGGAAGCTGGAGATCCACTGACAGATTGAGGATGGCATGGAGAGATGGGTCAGTTTGGCTGTGAGAAGATCAGGGATGATGGTATTGAAGGCCGAACTGAAGTCCACAAATAAGATCCGTGCATAAGTCCCAGGTCTGTCGAGATTTTGCAGGATATAATGCAGTCCCATGTTGACTGCATCATCCACAGACTTGTTTGCTCTGTAAGCAAACTGAAAGTGATACAGCAGGGGTCCAGTGATGTCCTTCAGGTAGGCCAACACCAGTCTTTCAAATGACTTTATTACCACAGATGTGAGAGCGACAGGTCTGTAGTCATTAAGTCCAGTGATTAGTTTTTTTTTGGGGGGGGCGGAATGATAGTGGAGCGTTTGAAGCAGCAGGAAACTTCACACTGCAATGATCTGTTGAAGATCTGCATGAAGACTGGGGCCAATTGGTCAGGGCAGGCTTTTAAACAAGCAGATGAGATGCCGTCTGGGCCTGAAGCTTTCCTAGTCTTCTGTTTTTTTAAGACTCGGCTCACGTCCTCCACACAGACCTTAAGCTCAGGTTTGATGGCAGAAGGAGGGAGGAGAGGGGGTGCAAGAGGTGATGGTGAATGTGTGAAGTGCAGATCAGAGCGGGTGTGAGGTGTGAGTCTGGGCTTCTCAAACCTGCGATAGAATGCATTGAGAGTGTCAGCCAGTTGTTGATTCTCCACAGATCGGGGGGATGGTGACTTGTTGGTGATGTTCCTCAGGCCTCTCCAGATTGATGCCGGGTCGTTGGCTGAAATTTTTTTTTCAGCTTTTTAGAGTAGCTTCTTTTAGCAACTCGTACGAGGCTTTCGGTTCGGTACGCATTACAAACTGAACAATTCGGTGCGACCAAAATTTTTAACCCAACATCAAATGGCAAACGTAATGAAAGCGGAACGAAACTGCACTTCTCATTATTTTGTGCGTCACGGACCGTTTATCAGTTGGAGTCCAATGTCAGTGCAGCGTGAGCCGATCTTGGCCACTGTTTTTTCGGCACCATTTTTTATTCTTTTTTATTTTTGCCTCGTTCTAATGACTTCCTGTTCTGGCTGGTATTGAAAAGGTCGAAATATGCCGTATTATATAAATAATATTAATTTATATAAATATGTTAAGAGATCAAACAAAACAAAAACAAAAACAAAACAAACAAACAAGGAATCTGTCTCAGAAACACATGAATACACACCTGATACTGTCAGTGTAACTCCATCACTGATCTCGGAGTTCTGTTGGGTTTCTGTCTGAGTTCCTCTACAGCTGTACAGACCAGCATGAGACCGATCCACAGATGTGATTATATAGATCTGGTCTTGTCCTGCGCTGTTATAGATCTGGTCTGTTCTTCTGCTGTTATCTTGATCTTTATACCAGCTGTACCTCCAGACTCCTCTCTCCTGTATGACACATGTGAGAGTGACTCTCTCTCCTCTGAACATATGAACATCAGGCTTCACCTTCACTACAGGTTTGGGTCTCTCTGTGAAAAGAGCAAACAACACACTTCACATGCCTGAAATTATTTTACTCAACGAAATTGCTTCTGTTAATGTTTAACTCAACTAACAGTTGTTAATTCAGGACAATAATTTTCATGTTTACATCAAACACGTTGCCTAGTAATAAAAAATAAAAAAATGTTTTAATAAAAGCAAAGAAGTATTTACCTCTCACTGTTATCTTTATTGTATTACTGAACTGTGTGTAGTATTTTCCTTGCTGTGCTCTACACCCGTATGTTCCTCCATCAGAGACTCTCACAGATCTGATTGTTTTAGTTCCTGCATCACTGGATTCAGGGTTTGAGTTTTTCCACCAGTGAAACGTCCATCCAGTTGAGCTTCCCACGTCACAGCTGAGAGTAACTGTGTGTCCAGTGAACACTGAACTCTGGGGCTTTACAGTCAGAGTCGGCTGCGGTTTATCTGTAAGTGAACAGTGATGCAGTGTTGAGCTCATTAATGTTATTGGTCATATTTTTCACTAGTCTTCTGTTTGTATCATTCTTTTAATTTAAATGGGTGTTTGTCTTTTCTGCTCCCACTTGTGACACCTGTAACGAATGGACTTTATCAAAATTCTCGAGACATCATAAAATCGTCCCCTTCTCCCCTCTTGTCATCGGCCCTCAAACCAGTTCTCTTCAAATACCGTTATCACCTCTGCTCCCCTGAACGATCTCAGCAAGGTACTGGGTCTGCAACCCTCAAAGACAGCACAGGAGACCAGACGGAATGAGCCATTTGATCAAAGACTATAGAGATAAACTTCCAATACACAAGGACATTTACCCCATTCTTACCCACAAACTTTCCCAAATGCTTATAGTATTTCTCCTGTGTTTTATGCATTTCCCTATGTTTTATTTGCCTAGTTATGATTCTTTAGTTATGTTAGAGTAACTTCAAATGTTGATATCCAAAGATGACGTATCACTGCTTTAATGTTTTTAAATCCCCATTTGCTTGATATCAAAAGAATCCTCTTTTGATTTTATAATCAATGGTGTACAGCAGGGATAGACAACTCCGGTCCTGGACGGCCACTGTCCTGCAGAGTTTAGCTCCAACTCTAATTAAACACACCTGAACAAGGCAATCAATGTTTTGAGGATTACTAGATAGATACAGGCAGGTGAGTTTGCAAACTATAACATTATAGTTTATTTTTATTTTTTATGAAATGTAATATTTACTGCAATTTGTGTATGTGTTTTGAGCCAACAGTGTTGCCAGTACGTTACTGTAAGAAACCCTTGAAAAGTCTAACAGTAGGAAAACCATGTGTGTGTCATGGGACGTGCCTTCGCTATAGTAAGTCAATGTGGCAACTTTGGGCGCCTCTTGCCCCCCAGGGGTGCACCTTTTATCCCATTGGGAGGTACTCTTTTACAGAGTTTGTCAGCCTCTTCAAATGTGGTAAATTACACGTTTCTACGATATCCTCGCTCAGAGCTATGACTCGTCAAGGTTTTTCGCAATGTTAAGTTTATGCGAGTTTTTTTTTTGGCCCGTTTTTTGGCCCTGGGGCAAACAGCATAACCCTGATCGCTTATAAAAGTCATAGCACATCTCTCCTAAATAGGCCGCACGATTTGACACCTCCTTCATGGGTCTGTGACAAAAGCTGCGGGAGAAGTAACGTGCCGAAATGTTGCCCAGAAGAAGAAGAAGTATGAGCTATAACAATAGTGATGCCTTGCCTTTGGCAAGCACCACTAATTAAATACAAAGAGGAGTGACAACTGTATTTTTCAGCAGTGTGAATGAGAGTAAAAGTCTCTTGATTGGTTGTGTGATCATAAACATGTAGAGAGTTTAAGAGGACAATGGTGTTGAACTTACCCTTCACAGAGAGAGAAACAGCAGAGCTTGATGTTGAGGAGTTTGGTCTTCCATCTCTCTGTCCTTTACACCAGTACTGACCCAGATCAGACTCAATAACTTTAACAATACTGAGAGTGTCTGTGTTTACAGTGTAACGATCAGACGTCTGTAACTTTACACTGTCTTTAATCCACTCATATCTCCAGTTTCTGTGATCAGAGTTTATCACACACTTCAGATCGACTGTTTCTCCAGTGAATACAGGACTGTCTGGTGTCACAGTCACTGTAGATGTGGGTAAAGCTGAGAAGAAACACAGAAACACAAACAAATGATTATTGCGTTTCCCAATAGCATCAATCGATGCAGTGTTTCGTTCCCTGTTCTCAGCTAGGTTACAGTTGTAACCTGAGACGTTTTCTCATGTGTTTTGAGGCTTTGGCTCCGTCAGGATCTTGACAAACACTGATCAGAAATATAAGCTGTGAAACTGAACTGTTCATATGATGGTTTCCATCTCTAATCTCCTCTCTGTATGCCACATGTGTGGCGTCAGTTTTGCTACAATATTTTAGTCTGAAAAATTGCCGACACTCTCAGGCCATGAGAACAGACTCAGTAGCTCCTCTGATAGTGAGAGTGTCTGTGTTTACGGTGTAGATAATCTGAGGCTGTGTAAGTTACTGTAACATCATTTCTATCCTGACCTCGGTCTGACTGAGGACAAATGTTAAAGTCTCAAGGGTTGTTTGCTACACTGACGGTTTCATTCATCTCAGATAATCTGAAGAGCATTAGCTCATGAATGAACTGAACATGTCTGGAGGATATAGATGATTAACTCTGAAAATATCCTAATCACCCTGTCACTGTATATAGAAAGTAAACTCAGATTTGGTTATCTTTTCAATGTCTTCAGGTTAAAATTATGCGATGAAATGATGAACACACTCACCTGATACTGTCAGTGTAACTCCATCACTGATCTCGGAGTTCTGTTGGGTTTCTGTCTGAGTTCCTCTACAGCTGTACAGACCAGCATGAGACCGATCCACAGATGTGATTATATAGATCTGGTCTTGTCCTGCGCTGTTAAAGATCTGGTCTGTTCTTCTGCTGTTATCTTGATCTTTATACCAGCTGTACCTCCAGACTCCTGTCTCCTGTATGTCACATGTGAGAGTGACTCTCTCTCCGCTGAACACATGAACATCAGGCTTCACCTTCACTACAGGTTTGGGTCTCTCTGTGAAAAGAGCAAACAATACACTTCAAATTTGAATCTTAGAAAACTCAAAATTAGCATTCAATAAAAGAGAGCACTTACCTCTCACTGTTATCTTTATTGCATTACTGTACTCTGTGTCATAGTTTCCTCGCTGTGCTCTACACTCGTATGTTCCTCCATCAGAGACGCTCACAGAACTGATTGTTTTAGTTCCTGCATCTTTGGATTCACGGTTTGAGTTTTTCCTCCAGAGAAACGTCCACTCAGTTGAGCTTCCCACGTCACAGCTGAGAGTAACTGTGTCTCCAGTGAACACTGAACTCTGGGGCATTACAGTCAGAGTCGGGTAATCTGTAAGTGAACAGTGATGCAGTGTTGAGCTCATTTATAGTGTTATTCGTCATATTTTTCCTATAGTCTTCTGTTTTAATCGTTATTTTTTTATACAGTAAACTATGTAATTTATTTTGATTTAAAGGGGTGTTTGTCTTCTCTGCTCCCACTTGTGACACCAAACATAAAATTCCAGCACTTTCAAAGAATAATGTTAAAGAATATCTCAGGTAAGTTCAGGGAATATTAGTTATAGTTCAGAGTATTGAGCAGATTATACAACAGACCCGGGTAAGTTTACTGATAAGTAAGAGGATAATCTCAACTTTTTTTTATTTATAAAAAAAAAAAAAAAAAAAAAAAATATGATAAATATCACCATACAACAAATGCTGAAGGAAAAAGGCTAAACATAAAAATAAAACATATTCAGCCGTATTATATGTGCAAACACAGTGTTTTTAGTTCATACTGTTGCCTTTGGATCTAGTCCAGTTCAGATTTGGATGGCTGACCCTAGTATGGCCTTCAATATTTGATCCCATTCACTATGTGCCTCACTAATCAATCAATATATTTGTTTGTATGGATTATTAATTATTATATTATATTATTTTGTAAAACAACATTGTTATAAATGCTGTTAAATGAGAATAACTCTAGTTCCCTTTCGTTGTCACTTCGAGTTACGTCGAATGACGACGAATGGGGTTCGCTTAGAAGCCTATCATCTTCGAACAGTAATAAAACGAGCCAATGGCAAGCAAATGCCATGGGTCTGCTGAATTTGCATAGCATAACTCCGCCCCACCTTGTGGGTATAAAGGAAGTGAGCTGGCAACATGCAGATATGTTTTCGCTTTCGGAGCCAAGAGCATTCTTCACTCCACAAGCCATTCTGAGATCATCTCTCTTCACTCTTCGAGACGAGCTACTCTTCAGAAGTGTTGGTGTGACGGCGAATTCCAGCGAGCTTCATATTGCCTGCCGATCTGCGCAGTGGTCTGCCAGTCGTGTGTCTCTCCCTGGGCGCTTCAACACTGCTGTTTGAGTTTTATCTCTCTAAAAGAGCTGCACGCGGCACGTCTTTTTAAAGACGGTTCGCCCGTGTGTTTCTGGGTGCGATACACAGATTAAATCAGCTGATGGGCACGGACGCTGTCTGATGTGTTTGGGCAAACGCACAGACAGCGTTCGTGGATGCGTCATGTTCTCATTGCGGGGACATGACCATCGCAATGTAACGATCGAGACTCGATGACCTCCTCGAGAGAGTCCCCTCATCCACACCCCGATCTATTCTCTCCGCAAGAGGGAATACTTCGGCTGGTGGCCAGGGTGATCAGAGGCTGCTGTGTGGAACCAACCCGACGATCTATCCTCGGTCCACACACTCCTCTTCACATTGCAACCCGTGTGGTATCCGGATGAGATCGCTGACCAGTCCCGGCCAGAGGTCGCGGGCTGGTCCAGCATTTCATTCGATGCCCCGGCAGATGAAATCTTGTCTATCGCCGCATCACAAGGTGGGCGTGAGTACGCTGGAGAAGACTCGGCTGTGCTGCCTCCTCCGGGTGTGCCAGCATTGCCCGAGTCTGAACCAGAACTCTGCCATGCTTCCCCGGGCAGTCGCGAGCATTTGGGCTTGTGTGAAACCCTCCGCCATGTCACAAGTGCTTAAAGCTGATGATCGGTTTTTGGGGACGCACCGGCACACGTCGGCCCGCCCCCAATTCCTTTCTTCCTGGACGTGAATGAAGAGGTCATGAGATTACTCAGCGGCCTCTTCCGCCTTCTCTGCCCTCGATGAGGTCGCGGCCAGTGGGTACACTGGGGTTCCCCCTATGGAGTGTTCTGTGGCAACACAACTGTGTCCCCACAGCGCCTCCACTGGCGTGGCGGCCCTAAGCACCCACCCACCCCAAAGCATGTAGGTTTTTGTCTACTCCGGTGGCAGAGATCTATAGAGCTGCGGGGCTGGCTGCCACCTCACTGCATGCTATGCCCATCCTTCAGGTCTACCAGGCCAGGGGTGCTCATTGCTAATGCACGAGGGTAGGGCTGGTCCAGGGCTCTTGCAAGAGCTGCGTGCCGCCACCGACCTCGCTCTACGGGCGACGAAGGTGACCACACGCTCCCTGGGTCAGGTGATGTCCACATATGTGGTCCAGAGACAAAAACTGGCTTAGTCTGGTTGATATGGGCGAGGCTGAGCGAAGCCGCTTCCTCAACTCCCCATATCCCAGACTGGCCTCCTCGGCGGCGCAGTCGAGGACTCTGCCCAGAGTTCTCGGCTGCCCAGAGCAGACGGGGGCTCTGATCCCGCGGCCAGCTGCTCAGCCGCCGGCTCAGCTGCCTCATTCCGCTCGCCGCCGAGGGCGCCCTCCTGCGACACTCCCTGCCGGCCCTAGCAGCACCCTTCACCCAGGCCGTGCCGTGGAGGTAGTCGCAGGAAGGCGCCCCAGCCCGTACCAGCCCCGCAGCAATGCGGTGCTCCCGTTACGGGCAGCTCAGAGATGGGTTGCAGTTCTTTCTAGGAGGTGGTTGCAGGGCCACTCCTTCCCCCGGTGGAGGGCCGGGGGAAAACCTCTTTTTCCAAAGAACTGTCTCTCCCATCTCTGAGCACACAGAGTTCTCGGACGACAGTGCGCGCCACCCTCGGGTCCCGCCACTCTCGCCCTCCTCTGTCACAGAGTTCTCGGATGACAGTGCGCACGCTCACGGGCCTCGCCACTCTCGTCCCCCTCTGTCGCCAGACCCCTGCCAGAGCACGCCCCTGTGGAACGCTGGTCCTTCCCTGGCCTCCTCTGGCAGGACGCGGCTAATGACCGTGCCCCCACACCGGGCCGCTATGCCACCCACGTCTGGGCCGGTC
Organism: Phoxinus phoxinus; assembly: GCF_949152265.1. Lineage (NCBI taxonomy): Eukaryota > Metazoa > Chordata > Actinopteri > Cypriniformes > Leuciscidae > Phoxinus > Phoxinus phoxinus. The sequence continues at coordinate 50,136,154 of NC_136877.1, forward strand.
ATTCCGCTTCGCTGCACCCCCGGGGGGACGTCTGTCGTTCGCATGTCCCCGCTGGCACAGTCCGTGGGAGCCTGGTTAGAGCTTCCCCCCTGTCCCGCTGGCTTGCGCGAACCATCAGGCTCGGCTATGCGATTCAGTTCGCACGGTCTCCTCCCCGCTTCATGTCTCCATTTTTTCTCGACACAGACCGTTCTTGCGGGTTGCTTTCGAGGGGCAGGCATTCCAGTACGCTGTTCTCCCATTCGGGTTGGCCCTGTCTCCTCGCGTCTTCACGAAGGTCGTCGAGGCAGCCCTTGTGCCGCTACGGCAGCACGAGGTTCGCATCCTGAATTATCCCGATGACTGGCTAATCCTAGCTCACTCTCGGACCAGGGTTGCGAACACAGGGACCTAGTGCTTCGGCACCTAGCCCGTCTGGGCCTTCGGGTCAACTGGGAGAAGAGCAAACTTTGCCCCGTGCAGAGGATCTCTTTTCTCGGTAGGAAATTCGACTCGGTCGCCATGTGCGCGCAGCTTACGAGCGAGCGCGCGCAGTCACTGCCGACTTGCCTGAGACAATTTGAGGGCAAGAGTGCGGTTCCACTGAAACTTTTTCAGAGGCTCCTGGGGCATATGGCATCTGCAGCCGCGGCAACGCCGCTCGGATTGCTTCATATGAGACCGCTTCAGCACTGGCTTTGCGATCGAGTCCCGAGGTGGGCATGGCGTCAGGGCACGTTCCGAGTACCAGTTACTCCGACCTGCCATCAGACCTTCTCCCCGTGGACGAATCTCAGCTTTCTCGGGCCGGAGTGCCCTTAGAACGAGTTTCCAGGCATGTTGTTGTCTCAACGGATGCCTCCTCCACGGGCTGGGCCGCCATGTGCAATGGACATGCTGCCGCGGGCTCCTGGACAGGTCCCCACCGCCTATGGCATGTCAATTGCCTCGAGTTGCTGGCAGTACGTCTCGCTCTGCACCGCTTCCGGGCGCTGCTCAAGAACCAGCACGTACTAGTCCCATCAGACAATACCGCGACAGTAGCGTACATCAACCGACAAGGTGGTCTACGCTCCCGCCGTATGTCGCAACTCGCCCGCCACCTCCTCATATGGAGTCAGAAGCATCTGAGGTCGCTTCGAGCCATTATATTCCGGGAGACCTGAACTGTGCAGCCGACGAGCTCTCACGGCTTCAGCCTCTTCCGAGAGAATGGAGACTCCATCCCCAGGCGGTCCAGCTGATTGGGATCAGTTCGGGGACGCACAGGTAGACCTGTTTGCCTCCCACAACTCGTCCCACTGCGCCCAGTTTTACTCCCTGACCGAGGGCACGCTCGGCACGGACACTCTGGCGCACAGCTGGCCCCGGGGCCTCCGCAAGTATGCGTTTCCCCCAGTGAGCCTTCTTGCACAGACCTGTGCAAGATCAGGGAGGACGAGGAGCAGGTCATATTGGTTGTGCCGCACTGGCCAACCCGAACCTGGTTCTCCGAACTTGTACTCCTCGCGACAGCACCTCCCTGGCCAATTCCTCTGAGGAAGGACCTCCTTTCTCAGGGACGGGGCACCCTTTGGCACCCTCGTCCCGATCTTTGGAACCTCCACGTGTGGCTCCTGGACGGGACGAGGCAGGTTTGAGTACCCTACCACCAGCGGTGGTGGCTACCATCACTTCCGCTAGAGCGTCGTCCACTAAGACAAGACATGCCTACGCGTTGAAGTGGAACCTCTTCGTCTTTGGTGCTCTTCTCACTCAGAAGACCCCAGATCATGCCCGATCAGTGTCGTGCTTTCCTTCCTGCTGGGTTGGAGCGAAGGCTGTCTCCCTCCACCCTGAAAGTATATGTTGCCGCTATCGCCGCACATCACGATGCAGTTGATGGTAAGTCCGTGGGAAAGCACGACCTGGTCATCAGGTTCCTGAGAGGAGCGAGGAGACTACAGCCTCCTCGCCCTCCTCTCGTTCCCTCTTGGGACCTCTCGGTGGTACTAAATGCCCTGCAGAGTGCTCCCTTTGAGCCTTTGCAATCAGTGGAGCTTAAGTTCCTGTCAATTAAGACAGCGCTCCTGGTTGCTTTGGCCTCCATCAAGAGGGTAGGGGACCTGCACGCATTTTCTGTAGACGAAGCGTGCCTGGAATTCGGGCCGGCCTTTTCTCACGTGATCCTGAGACCCCGGCCTGGATATGTGCCCAAGGTTCCCACCACTCCCTTCCGGGACCAGGTGGTGAACCTGCAAGCGCTGCCCCTGGAGGAGGCAGACCCAGCCTTGGCATTGCTCTGTCCAGTACGCGCCCTCCGTGCTTACGTAGACAGAACGCAGTGTTTCAGGACCTCAGACCAGCTCTTTGTCTGTTATGGTGGGAAGCTGAAGGGAAAGGCTCTCTCCAAGCAAAGGTTGTCTCACTGGATAGTGGACGCCATTGCTTTGGCTTACCAGCAGCAAGGTCGACCGTGCCCCCTTGGTGTGACGGCCCACTCCACCCGGAGTGTGGCCTCCTCTTGGGCTCTAGCGCATGGCGCCTCGCTAACAGACATCTGCAGAGCTGCAGGCTGGGCGACACCCAACACATTCGCCAGATTCTATAATCTCCGAGTGGAGCCAGTGTCCTCCTGTGTACTCGCTTCAACCAGCCGGTGCTAGGACCCGCTCAGGTGTCTTCGCTTGCTCGCCATTCCACTCCACGGAAGCTGGATACGTGTGATATTCCTCAGGTGAGCCTGATAAGCCCTGAGTTCCTCCAGCGCTGTTGACGTCAACGCCAGAGTTATGCCTCCGGCAGCTTTCGCGTTGGCTAGGTGCCACCATGTGCATGGTTCCCCCTCTGGGCGACCCCCACGTGTGTATTTCCACTGTAAGCCTCTCTCGAGCATGTGTCTTTCCCTTGGCAAGCCAGTCTGCCACCCCTGGGGTTGAAATACTCCACCCTACGGGCTGGACACCCCAGTGTTTCCGTATGCACCCCCCTCCGGGTCATATATTATTCTTAAGTCCCCCCTTCGGGCGGGCACTGATTGCATATTCCACTGAGATATGCTCCCAGTGTACCTTGGTATTCCTGTGTTAAGTAGGAGTCCTTCGTCCGTGCTAGCACGACAGGGAGCTCAGACTTACGCAGGGCACTGGAAGACAGCCGAGGTGGCGTGATTGGACTGGTAACCCCATTCGTCGTCATTCGACGTAACTCAAAGTGACAACGAAAGGGAACGTCTCGGTTACGGATGTAACCCTCGTTCCCTGAGTAGGGAACGGAGACGTTACGTCTTCCTGCCACTTCCGCTGTACCGCTGGAACAGCCGAGTTCAGCCTTGGCTCCTTCAGCGAAGAAACATATCTGCATGTTGCCAGCTCACTTCCTTTATACCCACAAGGTGGGGCGGAGTTATGCTATGCAAATTCAGCAGACCCATGGCATTTGCTTGCCATTGGCTCGTTTTATTACTGTTCGAAGATGATAGGCTTCTAAGCGAACCCCATTCGTCGTCATTCGACGTAACGTCTCCGTTCCCTACTCAGGGAACGAGGGTTACATCCGTAACCGAGACGTTGTTTATCTTTTACACAAAAACATACATTTTGTTGCAATTCATATTCTTGCACTATATCACACATCCACCTTTGTAAATTAACGTTTATTTTGATTTTTTTTTTGTTTTGTTTTATTGCAGAAGGCAATGGTAATATCAGCATACAACAAGCAAACTATCAAACAAACAATATAGGACAAATTCAATAAAAGAAAGATGCAAATAAAATAAACTGCTTGAAATGTTCAAGGTAGAGGTATGCCTAAAAGCAGCATTCGAGTAGGAAAATGAATAATCAAATGAAAAAATATATATTACGGATATTCTTCACTGTATGAATAAAACGTATACTCTACTGATTCTTATATTAGGCTGCTTTCACTTTAAGAACTACAGTAAATCACATATCTAATATACACAAAAAATATATATACAAAAATGTATTTGAAATACATTTATTTTATGCTAAGTATACAACTAATACATTAACATATTTATGTACTTAATAAAATACTCTGCAATTGTACTTTTAGTATACTCAATTGGTAACTAACTTTGTACTTAATGTAGGCTTTAGTTATACAGAAATAGTGCTGAGGTCCAACTAAAGATACTTAAAGCTCTAGTCCGTAATTATTTTGGGTTAAAAATTATCCAAAATACATTTTTGAGCAAGGACATAACAGTGTTCAAAACTATCTGCTTGCCGTAGCTCGATTCAAAACGGTAAGCTTGTAATAATGTTTTTAATTACAGTACTGGTGGATTTCCGCGGGAAATTACATCACATCTGTACACATAAAGAAGGAGTCTCGGCTAGTTGGCTATATTGCGTGTGAGGATGTTGGAGGCGGAGATTTATAGCCTTTTCTCACAGCACTTGATATAATTAAACTTATTAATTTGAACAAACAACAATCACCAGTGACAACTGGACATTCACCCTTTGTAAAATGCAAAAGACTTTGTTTGGATTTCGGAGTGAAAAAAAGAGACTACAATCGGCCCATGCGAAAACAAGGATATATATCTGAAGGGCATTAAATGTAGTCAAGCAATGCTGATGTTGTTAAAATATTCCATTACAATATAGTAGTAACGACTTTGTGAATTTCTTCAATGAGAAAATCGGAGTGCATCAAAAATACAATTGTAAATGTACTACCTATGATTCAGTGGTCTGGTGTGTGTGTCTTGAAACGTGTGGCCTGGTTTGTGTGTCCTGAAATGTGTGGCCTGGATTGTGTGTCCTTGAAACATGTGGTCTGGTGCATGCATGTGTCCACCAATAGTTCCACCAATCAACTATTGTAGTCTGGCCGATAAAACGATAGACATAACCGATATAAAAAAAATGCGTAAAAAAAAACAGATAATTTTATTTCTTCGTCTGAAGAAACCAGAGGTTGAGAAGCAAGTTTGGTTGCATGAACAAAGGCACTCACTCTCTGGTAACCTAGCAACATACGGAGCGACACGTTAACAGCCAATCATGTAACAGTATCAGTTTGGTTGCGCCATATCGTTGAACCGGCGTGTAGTGGTAAGTGGAAAATGAGTGCCGGGAGCGAGGAAATTGTTGATAAAACAGGAAATCAAGTCAGCTCGCCAGTATGGCAGTTTTTTTGGATTTTATAAGTCTGACCAATGTCGTCTACAAATTATGCAAGACCGTTGCTCCACCAAGACTGGCAATACCACCTCAGCTGCGTTCACCCTTTGGAGCACAGCGATATTCACCAGCAACTTCCAACTCTATGCTGGTTTTATATTTCAATCAATGTTACTGTACTGTATCAGGGTTTTTTTTATGTTACAGATGTAAAGACTATCTCAGTTTTATTTTAATTTCTCCTATGTTTACAAAACACTGCACATATTTTAAAACACTTTATTCAGCAGAAGGTGAGTCAGCTAGTGAACTTCCTAGCACTAAACTTGCAGAAAATAGTTCTTCTCAGGTTTCTCTATGTGTTACGAAGCATAGGAGTCATTCAGATCCAAGTGCAGCTTGTCTTTATTAGACAGTAGTAACCAGGCAAGGGTCATACACCAGCAAACACAGCAGAGAAGATCAGGCAAAATTGTGGTCAATAAACAGGCAGGATATCAGGGAAGGCAGCAAACAAACAGGATACAGGAACCAGGCAGAAGGCGGAGCTGGTGGGCTGACAGGCCACGGCGGAGATGAGGGCACTATGAGCCAAGGCGGAGCCGATGGGTCGAAGGACCAAGGTGGAGTCCGAGGCTTAGGGGACGGAGGCGGAGATGGGGGATCCTCAGGCCAGGGAGATGCTGAGGACTGGACACCCTGATGCGGATACACAGTGTTACAGGCGGGTAGCTGTGGATGAGCAGAGGGGTTGACAGGGCTTAGCGGAGGCAGGATGACTCAGATAGAGGAGGTGGGAGAGGGAGCCTGGATGGGAACGCCAAAAGTTCACCACTGGACGCCACCTCCAGGGCTCCAACGGTGGTGTATGTGGCCCAAATACACCATAGCGCGACCCCCACTAGGGGGAGCACTGAGAACAGGTCAGAGGGGGGTTGCGGGACAACAATCACCACAAAACATGGCTCTTGAAGGTCTGGAGACACAGGCGGAGAGTCGGCCATCTTGTCTGGAGACAAGGGTTCAAGCAGGGCGGTGGCCATCTTGGACGGAGATGAGGGTTCAAGCAGAGCGACGGCCATCTTGGGCGAAGACGAGGGTTCTAGAAGGTCTGTGGTGACGTGATGAAACTGTGGCTTGGCAGGCAAGACATGGGCTGGCTCTGGCTGAGAGGATACCGCGGACTCACGGAGCTCCTCCTTCACCACGCCCACAGTAAATGATGACCCGCTCAACAAAAGGGCCAGGTCAATATAATGCTCTAAAGTCCAGTGAGGATCATGCAAGGGCATTAATGAACTGTGCGGTTCAGATAGTCCTCCCCGAAAAAAGATCACAAGGCATTCTGTGTTCATTGAGGTGAGATGTGCCAGTTCAATAAACTCTTCGACATACTTCTCAATCGGCCGATTCCCCTGACGGAGACGCAGGATTTGTACTGATGAATCCATGGTTGGCATCACTTCTGGTGTGGCTTAGTCTTCTGTTACGAAGCATAGGAGTCATTCAGATCCAAGTGCAGCTTGTCTGTATTAGACAGCGAAGTAACCAGACAAGGGTCATGTTCACCAGCAAACACAGCAGAGAAGATTCAGGCAAAATCGTGGTCAATAAACAGGCAGGATATCAGGGCAGGCAGCAAACAAGCAGGATAAAGGAACCATGCAGAAGATCAGGAACAGACAATGTCACAACAGGCAGGTTAACACATGGAAAAACGCTTGGAAATGTTCGCAGCAGCAAACCAAGACTTAGCCAAGATTGTTGTGTGAGTGTGGCTTAAATGAGTGTTTGAACATGAGGTAAAGGTGTGTGTGTAATCAGCACAGTGCAGGTGTATGGTGTAATCAGTCCAGGGAGATGCATGATGGGAAATGGAATCCGTGGCTAATCGTGACACTTTGTTTATATTTAACACTTTGCACTATTTTATTACACTTTATTAAGCATTTCTTACTTATTCTTTAATTTTTACCTTAATGTTGAGAGGTAATTGTTAGGTGTTCATTGTGATTATGTTTACATTTTAATTATTTGAGTGTTTTCCATGGTTGTGTTGACATTTCTGCCTTTATAACTGAGGGGATTATCATCAGAGGAAGGTTAAGTTTAAAATATATATTTTTAAATGTAATATATTTTTCTCCTGTCCTTATTTTAAATAGGTCATACAAAATATCAATAATGATCGATATCGACCAATATGAAACACTTATATCGTGATACATTTTCAGCCATATACAGTTTTCAGCCCAGCCCTAAACTATCAAAACCGATGAATCCTTCGACCTCTAATATTCATATCCAACCTACATGTTATTTTTAATTATCATATCACACAACTTAAGGTTGTACAATATTTACATAATATAAGACAGTAAAAAATAGTGCTGAATTAAACTTGCAATGATGTCTTGTGAAAGTTTGAATAATTTATTGTAGCATAATGCAAAACTGTTTCACATAATAAATATATACACCTATAGGTATAATATAATATATGTGCTCTAATCTATATGTCTCTTTATGATCATAACAGAGAGAGAGATTTGGAGGAAAATGATGTTTAACTCACTAGGAAAACCGGACAACCGGACAAAGTCATCTTTGGTCGAGATATGAAGCCAAAAATGTATCCTAAATTGTGAATATATTGTCAATGCAGTGCAGCAGCAGGCAGACCTAGAGCAGGCTGTCTAGCATGCCCATTGGCTGCCTCGCGGCAACTGCAGCAGCCTACCACTGAGCTGGGCATGACGTCGCGCCCTCACGCGTCATAGCCCGCCAGAATGGGGGTGGCTTAGCGTATAAAAGGAAGGGCTCAGGGGCTGCTTAGCTGATTTTTCATCTCTTCAGCGAGCTCTGCGCATCGCTGGACTCCGAGAGAAGCTGCCGCCGTTGAAACAACCGACCAGCAAGCCTAGGAAAGCGTATGAGGAAGCCGGCCGTCTTCACCGCCTTCAGCCATCCGTGCCTGCTACGCTATCCGGCGACAAAGTATCCTTTTATATCAACTCTCCGTGTGTTCGCCGCTGCGACTCACGTATCTAAAAGAGCACAAGGCGTTTGTTACAAAATGAAATGCCTCGTTTTTCCTGTGGCTCTTGCAGAGCCGCGCTCAGTGACAGAAACCGCCACGTGATCTGCGCTCTCTGCCTGGGCCGAGACCATGCAGCCCTCGCTCTGTCTTCGGGAGGCTGCATCCACTGCAAAGAACTGCCAATGTCGACCCTGCGGGCTCGACTTGCCGTGTTCGACGCCGAAGCTGTCGCTCCGCCTCTCTCCAGTGGCCCGCGTAAGAAGAAACGCTGCGCCCAGAGACTGCAGGAGCCCATTTTCACCTGCGAACGCTCGCCGGAACCTTCCCTTCCCTTCGAGCTTCGCGGTCCCCTTCACCGCCCCCCTCCCCGACGCGCAGATGCCGGCTTCGGCCCTCACTGCCGTCGCCCTAGGGCATGAGGCGGAGGTGGACGTCATCGATGACAGCTGTTACCTCCTGGCGTCGGACAGTGAAGAGTGGTCCGGATCACTCCGCTCCGCCTCCTCTTCGACACAGGAATCTGGCCGGGCCCGGGCCCGGGCTAATGTGGATGCGGAACTGCTTTGCCTCCTCACCATGGCCGTTGACCAACTAGGCCTCGAGTGGTCACCGCCCAAGGCGCCCGCGCCCAACAGGCTCGACGGGTGTTTTCTGCCTAGCCGCCGCCAAGCGCCCGCTTCTAGGTCAGCATCCTTTCTGCCAGAGCTCCATTCTGAGCTCTCGAAATTGTGGAACGCTCCTTTCTCGCGAGACTCCGCTCTCCTGCCTCCTCGACTCTCTCCCACGTGGACGGAGCCGTTGAGAAGGGGTACAGCCGGATTCACCCAGTGGAAGAGGCGGTCGCAGTGCATCTTTGCCCGCTATCTGCAAAATGGCGCTCAAAGTCTGCCCCCCCCCGTCTAAAGCCTGCAGGACGACGTCAGCTCTTGTCAGCCGCGCCTTCGCCGCCGCTGGACAGTGTAGGGTAAATGCTTCGGACTCTGGGTCCGTATGAATTAGCTCAAATGATCTATAGGGAATTTTAATAACTAATCATGAATATGATTAATATATTGCATATTACAGTTACATTAAATTATCGAAATTGAAGATATACTATATGAATATATGAATAATCAATCACAACGAATTATAATTCCTCATTCATACATCAATAGTCTTATTTCAGATCGATTATGAGATAATCTTTAAGGGAAATTATGTAATCATCAAATCGGTGTTGTCCAGCAATGACCGTAAGATTAAACTATCAATTTCTCAATAAAGTTATCCCTTACAAACTCCAAGAAATATTAACTTTCTGGCCGTGAACATTAATTTTCTTGTGTTTATAAAATTAAAACTACTTAATGTAGTAAATAATGAACGCTGGTAGTGCTTGGATCTATCTCATTGACAGTGTTTTTTTACAAGCATTTTCACAGAAACAGTTGAATATATTGTTTTAATAAATGCAAAACTACAGAATATACGGACTACACAATATACACCGATTATATCTATGTACATAACTTACAGTTAACAAACAAGACAAAACGGGTAACAGATGATGAGAGAGGGAGAGTTGGAGAGAGAGAGAGAGAGAGAGAGTGCTCTGATTTAGGCTGGTGCTATTTAGAGCAGAAACGCACACCTCGCGCGGGGAGCGCTTTGCGGAAGTTTTGGTTGTGCGAAAGAGAGAATAAGAGAGAGCGAATGAGATCGAGGGCAGGGGCGCGCGCTCGATTTGAATGCGGAACAGAGAGAGAAATAAATCACAAATGATCATAGAATAGCAAAATCACAGACCTTTGAGAGAGCCAACAAAATGCATCGAACCTTAAAACATTAAAAACTCGTTAGAGTTATGATACTTGCACAGTTCTTTGTGTGAGTCTGAGAGGAGCGCGCGTTCTCGTGCTGAGGCGCGTTCTCTCGTGGAGCCCCAGACAGGGCGCGTGCTCTCGTGTCTCCGGGGCGCGCTGGTCGCGGGAGTTTTGAAGGCTTCTTGAAAGTGAAGTGGCTGAAGGGATAATTCACGCTAAATTCGTTCACTCTTAGGTGAAGGCGAACCAAGGAGAATTTGAAAATGAAACAAAAGAAACTTTATAAAGAAAATAAAAAAAAGGGAACTCCTTGAGGGAGTTCAGGACCGGAGATTTCACATGCTGAAGTCGGGAAGGAGCAGAAGAACGCAGAGAGCTCTGAGGAGGGGCTTGGCTCTTTAAAGAATGTGTGGGTCACGCCTTCTTTTGCGCGCGTGGCCAATAATCTGCCGAGATGTGGAAGCGGGAATCTTTCTTTGTTTGCTGGGAACATCCCTCTGGCTCGGATTACCGAAGCGTTTGACTTAAAACTTTTCGGCCCCAGAAATATGAAATGTGTAAAACAATGTACATTACTGCATTCTGCTATCAGAATTCGACTCCGTTAGGTCTCAAGATTTAAAATGATATGAAACACATCAGGTTACGGTTAGGAATACAACGTTTGATTATTATGCATTAGTATAGACATTTAAAGTTCGATTAATGTTACACTAGGACATATATATGCTTTCCTATGGTTTATAAACACATCTTAACACAAAAAGGGATTTTTTTTTATTACATTTAAGAGTGACTATGGTAGCAGTCCTTTTCTCTGTGTGAGGACATGTGGGTGTCTTGGCGTGAGGAATGTGGGGGTGTCACATTACGTGTCTCTTTGTGTGTGTGTGTGTGTTGGAATGGACGAAAGAGACAACGCTCTCGTCTGATCACACAACGAATGAAGTGTATTAGTGAATCACGATTCACTAATTTGACCAGATGTCATAGTCAATGTTGCTACAACAGGCTGCTTCCGCCCTGCACTCGATGGCAGTCCTCCAGATCCTCCAGGCCGACCTCCACACAAGCATGTTTCCCCCAGTGTTTCTCACTGTTACAGAGCCCACTCACATAAAGCGGGCACGCGCCGCTCGAGTGTTAGATGTAGGATTTGTACGCACGTTTCAGTGCCTACCCACTGCCCACTCTGTTGCACAGTTATCTCAGGGGACGAAACCCTTAAAGTTTACCGGCCGTGTTGTAAACATAAGCCCTGTGACTGGTCACGAGCGCTCACATTTACTAACAAACACTGTAACCCCAGCACCACTCACGCGCACCGCGCTTTCGAGCCCGGACCGAGACGAGCGTGAACTCAGAAGCAGCACACCTACTTTGCGCAGAAATAGCAAAACTGCTGTGCAAGGGGGCGATAGAGCTGGTTCATCCTTCTATGAGCGAGTCAGGCTTTTACAGCCGTTACTTCCTCGTACCCAAGAAGGACGGAGCTCTCAGACCTATCCTAGATCTGAGATATTTGAACAAAGCTCTTGTAAGGACCACCCACTGGCCCAACGATGGAATCCAACGGTGTGGGCGAAGGGATAATGCGTGTATATCTTTCCAGCACTCCAGTGAAGTTCACTTAATTTATTAGAATTTAGTTTGAATATTACTTTAGCTCTACGCTTAATCTGACTCCAGTTTCAAGTGATAATCAAATTTAGATTGGGTTTCTTATTAGAAAATAGTCATATCTATTGATTATGAATTAATTTAGATCTTTGGTTATTCTGAGTTTCTTATCTTTCATTTATTTATTCATTATGGACCCAATGCCGCTCAGAGATCACGTCGGCCGCGTCGTGTTTCTCACGGACACAAAAACTTGTCAGTTCTGAAGTTAGTCAGAGGATGTAATGTTAACTAATACCTCTTAAGTCGGTTGCCTACTGCTCACTCAAACAAAAGAGTGTAGTTGATTTTAGCCATTTCCATACAACTTGCTAAATCAGTAATAGACAGAAATCAAAAGGTCTTCAAGTTGACGTGCCTACTGCTCCATTCATACATGCGCCTTTAGTTTGACCTATCCTGCAAGATTTGCGGTAGCACCAGCCTCCTATAATCTACTTCATATTACAATCTATTTCAGAAAACTTCAGAATAAATCAAGATGTAACATTTATTTGTCAGGTAAAAATATATCATGCCAATTACACAAGTAATTAAAAGTCAATTCAGAAATAATAAATACATGACATAAATTACTCAAAGATGACTCTAAAAGTAAGCAATGCATTCCTGACAGAGACACACAGTGGTGTGTGAGTGTTTTCCAACGGGAGAATACTGACACAGCACTGTATGGGTTTTTTCCTGGTTAAAGGATCCCAAAGACAGCTCTGTTACCTAGCCTTAAATACCCAGACCAGAACAAAAGGGTTGTGCCAATATTTTTCAGAGTTTGCTTTGGGTTAGTTCCTGTACCCCTGAGAAGTCAGGGTATGCAAATTCTGAACTATTTGGACGATTGGCTAATTTTAGCACAATCAGAGGCGGAACTCATGTCTCACAGAGCAGTGCTACTCAGTCATCTGGAAAGCTTGGGTCTCACGGTCGGTCAATTGGGCCAAGAGCTCAATGCTGCCCCGTCAGTCAACCTCTTTTCTGGGAATAGAGCTCGACTCGGAGGCTATGACGGCCCGCTTGTCAACACAGCGCACGCGCCGTGTTCAGCGTCTAGCCGCGTCTTTCCAGAAAGGCAGTGTTGTCCCCCTGAAAACGTTTCAGAGAATGCTGGGCTTTATGGCTTCAGCCGCAGCAGTGCTCCGGCTAGGTCTATTGCGTATGCGCCCTCTGCAACGCTGGCTGAATGCTCTTGTGCCTCACCGAGCCTGGGCCGCTGGCGGCTCGCAAATCAGAGTGACTCAGAGCTGCGTTTCAGCTCTGCAGCCCTGGATAGCGGCCGACTGGTATCAGCGGGGAGTGACAATGGGAGTTGTCTCGTACCGAAAAGTCATCTCGATGGACGCCTCCAACCTGGGTTGGAGTGGTCTTTTCGAGGGCAGACCGGTCTTTGGCCTCTAGTCTTTTTTGGAAGACTTTTTTTGGAAAACCAAGATGGCGGCTGTCACAGCGAGCTGTGAAACGCTGCTGCAGATTAACATCAAATATCTGGTATTACAGATGTCTGCAGGTCTGTTTCTTACCAGATTTACTGCAGTTATAATTCTATCGTTGTTTCATTTGCTCCAGTACCGTAAAGTGCGGGTACAATTATCCATAAATGGTACTCTTCTTACTGATCATGATAAAATTGCTCATTCTTTTAATGAGTATTTTATTGCATCTGTACAAGAACTATCCTCTAAATTTACTATTCCTCTGTTTCTTACATCAGTACCAGCATTATCTCAGCAATTCTCTTTTTCTGAAATTGTACAAAATGATATAACTAATATTTTGTTCTCTGAAAACTTCTCATGCTTGTGATATAAATAATTTAAACATAACTTTTCTTAAAACTCATGCCAGTACTCTTATACCACTCCTTCATCATTTAGTTAATTTGTGTATTAGAAAATCTGTATTTCCTGCCATGTGGAAAACGGCCCAGATCACCCCGATGTTTAAATCTGATGATCCAACTAATATTTCCAATTACCGTCCAATTGCAATTCTACCAACCATTTCCAAGTTGCTTGAAAAAATATTATATAATCAACTAATTAACCACCTTGAAAATAATAACCTGCTCAGTGATTGCCAGCATGGCTTCCGACCCTTGCGGTCAACTATGTCGGCCTTACTGCTTCTCACTGAGCAAATACGTGCGTCTCTAAACAAGGGTCAGATTACTGGAGTTATATACATAGATTTTCAGAAAGCTTTCGATACAGTCAATCATCAAATTCTGTTAAACAAACTTCTTTCTTTTCATTTGTCATCTTCCGCAATAGATATGTTTACATCATATTTAAGTGACAGATCTCAGACTCTAAGAATCGGCACAGTAACATCACAGCCACGAGTGTGTTTCTATGTTTGTGAAATGCTTTCTGCGGGGCCACCACGTACTGGTTTGCATGGACAACATGTCTGTGGTATCATACGTGGTATCACAGGGCGGTGTCAGATTGCAGAGTCCTGCGTTCGACGCGCGGCCAGGCAATAGGAAGGAACGAGCTCATCATCCGCTTCCTAAAAGGAGCCAGAAGGATGAATCCCCCACGGTCCCCATTGGTTCCTATCTGGGATCTTTCCTTGGTCCTGGAGGCCCTGAAAGCACATCCCTTTGAACCCTTGCACTCTGTGGATCTGAAGCACCTCGCGTTCAAAACTACGTTTCTGATTGCCCTGTCATCAGTCAAACGTGTGGGTGACTTAATTGCGTTACCTGTTAACGCGGCGTGTCTCAAGTTTGGACCTAATGACTCTATAGTCGTCCTTAAACCAAGACATGGATATGTCCCCAAAGCGAACGGCACCCCCTTCAGAGCGCAGATAATTTCACTCTCAGCTTTGCCGACATCCGGCAGCGAGATCGACGCTAACCTCCTTTGCCCTGTCAGAGCGCTAAGGAATTTTCAGACGCCCGGAGCAGCTTTTCGTTTCGTTTGGTGGGCGCACCAAGGGTCTCGCCGCCTCGAAACACAGTCTATCCAGATGGATAGTGGACGCTATTGCTGCAGCTTATGGGTCTAAAGACCTGCAATGCCCTCTGGGCATCAGGGTTCATTCCACCAGAGGCATGGCCTCCTCGTGGGGTTGGTCCAGCGGGAACTTAGATGTTCATACTAAACATTCTATTCATGACATTCGTACGGCAGCAGGCTGGGCCTCCCCCTCTACATTTGTTAGGTTCTATAACCTGGAAGTTCCCGCCCTGCAGGCTAGACTCCTTTCAGTCTAAAGTCTCGATTCGACTGCCCTGGTTGAGCTGCACTATAGGGTCGATAAAGTTCAGTATAGACCGGCTGTGCCGCTCTTTATATATCCCCTACTGTGTGGTTATGTACATGTGCGGGCCCACTCTGTTGGCCGCCTGATTCCCACTTATCTGTGTCCCTCAATCGCTCAAGCCCTTTTATATTGTCATGATATCTGTGAATATAACCTGTAACCATAGTGACAGTGACTAAAGTAACTTAGCCCATAACACTGAAAAGTCACAATTTACATGATTTCAAACCTCCACAAAACACACACACACACACACGTGTTAGACGTGTTACTGAATAATGACTAGAAGTGAATTTCTTCAGTCCTCTTATAACAACAGATGTGGCTGAAGATTAAATGTTGAAATATTCATTTAAATGATCATTAAACAGATGAATATGATGACTCACCTGATACAGTCAGTGTAACAGCATCACTGATGTCTGTCTGTGAACATGAGCTCTCTCCGCTACAACTGTATTCACCAGACACATCAGCTGTGAAACTGTACTCTGCTGCTGTTATACATGTACAGTCAGGGTTTCCATTTATAAACCAGCTGTATGTCCACTGAATGTCTCCTCCTCCCTGTATGACACATGTGAGAGTGACTGTCTCTCCTCTGAACACACGCTGATCTGGCTTCACGGTCAATACAGGTTTCACTGAGAAACATAGAGAACATATTAATAAAACATTGCAGTATCAAGATCACTTGAACTCAAAACTTCCTCAGGAGAAAAACACGTAATTTAAAAATTACATAAAAAAATTATGCATTGGTAAAAACTAAATGAAACTGATATATGTAAACTGATATATGTTGATCTTCCTGTTTTGACCAGTAGATGACGCTGTTTACAGTCAGAGAGTTTTAAAGATGAACTGGGAACTCACTCACTTCTGTCTGTCTGTTCTCAAGCCCTTTTCTCTTCCAGTCCTTCCAACTAAACCACTGAATGAATAAAGCTGAGCATTGGTGCTCAAGATCTTTATGACACACAGTCAATAATTAATATTGGAGCAAAAACTCAGAAACACGCAAACAAAAATCACTGTGCAGAACTCATTTCTGTTTTACACAGTGGACTATGATCTATTTTTGTGAAATAGGTCTGTATAAATGCTGTCATTATATTGTTTATATAATTTATATCTAATTTGTTTACGTTTTCTAAAATCACTTTAATAACTTAGAATTTAAGTTGTGTTTGTTATTTATACATTAGTTATTTTGTAAGTTGCAGTACCTTTATTTTGAAGGATCATGCAGACCTCACGCCAGATTTTTAGATCATGCAAGAAAGCGTCTCGGGTTACGACTGTAACCCTTGTTCCCTGAGGAGGGAACGAGACACTGCGTCGTTGAAAACAACTCTTTGGGGACGCTCCCTTAGCGTGCGTATCTGAAGTATGAATGAAACTAATCCAATCCTGATTGGTGTTGTGTCGTGACGTAACATGTGACGGCATAACCGGATGTATAAAGTCACGCCGGCACACACACACATTAGCCTCGCGATGAAGCAAGCCGCTCACAGGCGTTTAAAGGGCGTGGCAAAACGACGCAGTGTCTCGTTCCCTCCTCAGGGAACAAGGGTTACAGTCGTAACCTGAGACGTTCCCTTTCGTAGGGAACTCGCACTGCGTCGTTGAAAACGACTCTTTGGGGAACGAATACCCACTAGGCCACGCACCGAAAAAAGGCCTGCCCTAGAGTGAAACTGATCTCAGGCACTTAGCTAGGACGAGAGCACATGTGCGCCAGGCGTACTAGGGAGGTGCAGACTATAAAATCTGATAAAAGTGTGCGGGGTAGCCCAACCGGCTGCCTCACAGATCTCCTGGAGGGGCACTCCCGAGAGGAGGGCCCTAGAGGATGCAATGCCTCTAGTAGAATGAGCCCTTACGGCCAAAGGTGAAGGCAAATTGCGCACCTTGTAGGCCGAAGTAATAGCCTGAACAATCCAATTGCTCACAGTTTGTTTGGATGCCGGGAGCCCCTTTTTAGGTGACCCAAAACACACTAACAGTTGGTCCGACCTCCTCCAAGAAGAGGACCTCTCAAGGTAAACACTCAAGGCTCTAACCGGGCAGAGCAAGTGAAGCCTCTCCTCTTCTGCCGACACATGAGGTGGAGGATGAAAGGCTTGCAGGACCGTGGACCGTGCTACGTTAGAAGGCACTTTAGGCACGTAGCCAGGTCTCGGGTGCAAGATGGCCTTAACTCCGCCTGGGGCAAACTCCAAGCAGGCTGGCGTTACTGCCAGGGCTTGAAGATCTCCCACCCTCTTAAGAGAAGTAATAGCTAAAAGAAAGGCCATCTTGAATGTAAGGTCCTTGGGCGAAGCCGACTGAAGGGGTTCGAAGGGAGCCAGGGATAGCCCTTCGAGAACCACTGCCAGGTCCCAGGATGGAACCCTGGACCTGATTGTCGGTCTCATCCTCCATGTACCACGGAGAAAACGTATGACCACTTGGTGCCTCCCCAGAGGCCCATCACTAAGTGGTGCATGGAAAGCCGCAATGGCAGCCACGTACACCTTCAGTGTGGACGGGGAGAGACCCGCGGAGAAACGATCTTGGAGAAACTCCAGAACTGAAGCCACTGGGCAGTTAACTGGATCTAACTCATGTTCTCTACACCAAGTGGAAAAGACATTCCACTTGAGGCCATATAATCTCCTAGTAGACGGAGCCCTAGAGCTAAGTATGGTTTCAACCACCCCAGCTGATAGACCAGCATCTAGGTACTGAGCCCCCTCAGGGGCCAGACCCACAATTTCCACAGCTCCGGCCGAGGGTGGAATATTGTTCCCTCCGCCTGAGACAACAGATCCCTCCTCAGAGGAATCTGCCATGGCGGAGCTATCAGGAGTGAAATTATGTCTGAAAACCATACTCGGGCCGGCCACAACGGGGCTACCAGAAGAAGACTGACGCCCTCCTGACGGACCCTCTCCAGGACTCCCGGGAGCAGAGCGATCGGGGGAAAAGCGTACAGGCGAAGCCTCGGCCAGGCCTGTACCATGGCATCCAACCCCAGTGGGGCTGGATGAGTGAGGGAGAACCAAAGTGGACAGTGGGACGTCTCTCGAGACGCAAACAGATCCACTTCCATTGGTCCAAACCTCTGCCATATCAACTTCACCACCTCTGGGTGAAGTCTCCATTCCCCGGGCCTCAGCCCCTGCCTCGACAGGATGTCTGCTCCCTGATTCTGAACCCCTGGGATATATATTGCTCTGATAGATAATATTTTCCCCTGGGACCATAGAATAATCTGATGCGCCAGTCTGGATAGAGGGCGCGTTCTGAGTCCCCCTTGTCGGTTCAGATAAGCTACCACTGATGTATTGTCTGAACGTATCAGGACGTGGTAACCCTTGATGTCTGGGAGGAAGCTCCTCAGAGCCCTGAACACAGCCAACATTTCTAGGCAATTTATATGCCAAGAAAGATGATGGTCCTGCCACAGACCCCTGGCAAAGCGGCCGTCCATGACCGCGCCCCAGCCAGTGAGGGAAGCGTCTGTCGAAACGGATTTCCGGCGACATGACGCTCCTAACACTGGCCCTTGGGACAGGAACCAAGGTTTCTTCCATATTGATAGGGAACGAAGGCATCTGCGCGTAACCCTGATTATACGGAACGGATTCCCCTTCGGGGAAAACCCTTTGGTTTTCAGCCACCACTGAAGGGGCCTCTTGTGTAGAAGGCCCAAAGGAATTATGTTGGATGCCGCTGCCATGAGGCCCAGCAGTCTTTGAAATCGCTTTACAGTGATGGCCTGGCCTAGCTTTATCCCAGACACCATGGCCAGGATTGATTCGACACACGCGGGAGACATATGTGCCCGCATCGTAACCGAATCCCATACCACGCCCAGAAACATCGTTTTCTGAGCTGGTTCCAACACGCTTTTATTCATGTTGAGCCTTAACCCCAGGTTCTGAATGTGGCCAAGGACGACATCTCGATGCCGAACTGCCATTTCCCGAGACTGGGCCAATATGAGCCAGTCGTCGATGTAATTCAGTATACAAATGCCCTGAAGCCTCAGTGGAGCCAGAGCTGCATCCATACACTTGGTGAACGTGCGGGGAGAGAGTGCTAGGCCGAACGGAAGAACCCGATATTGGTACGCTTCGCCCCCGAAAGCGAACCTCAGGAACCTCCTGTGACATGGAAGGATGGAGACGTGAAAATAGGCGTCTTTTAGATCTATCGTGACAAACCAATCCTCGGATCTGATTTGATTCACGATGATGGGAATAGTGAGCATTTTGAACCTGAATCTCCTCAGAGAGCGATTCAACTGCCTCAGATCTAAAATCGGCCTCAGCCCGCCATCCTTCTTGGGAACTATAAAGTACCGGCTGTAAAACCCTGACTCCTTGTCTGGTAGGGGAACACTTTCTATGGCCCCTTTCACCAGTAGAGTCTGTACCTCTTGTTCCATAACCCGAGCCTGTTCTGGAACCACTGCAGTCAGTACCACCCCAGCGAACTTGGGGGGTCGGTGACCGAACTGCAGTCTGTACCCATTTTTTATTATATTCAGGACCCACATAGATATATTCGGAAGGCGTTGCCATTCTTCTACAAAATCTACTAAGGGAACCAGCCTCTCGAGACTGGCCTCGGGTGTTTTTCGAGCACTGTTCTCGACCTCCTGAAACGGACGACCGGCAGGAAGAAGTCGAGAAGGATTTTGTGACCATAGTCGATGCTCTTTTGCAAGCTTTTGGGGCGAACGCCACGGTGTGCGTTCGCTGGAAATCGATGCGGCCCGAAGCGTCCAGGACGGCGGGAGAACATCTTTTTCCAGAGGGCCCCGCTGTGAGAACAACCTCGATTGCGCCACAGCGGGGGGGGGGGGGGCAGCCCTCCGAGGTCCTACCATTCCGGTTAGGACCTCTTTCCCGAAGCCCTCTTCGCCTGAAGGACGGCCCTCAGGTCGCCCTTCTGGTTAGAGGACTTCGATTGAGAGTGTTTCCTCTGTTGCCAAGCTCCCGGAGGAGGGGCTCTAGAAGAAACGCTCTCTCTCTGATCCTGGCGGTGGGAGCTAGTTGGCGGCTGGGGCTGGCCACCTGATCCAGCCCTCCTAGACCCAGATTTCGAGCGGCGAGGGAGATACTGCTGAAACGCCGCTGACTGTTTTTTCGCCTCCTGAAACCTGTCGACGACAGTAGTGACTGCGTCGCCGAACAGGCCAGAAGGCGATAGCGGTGCGTCCAGCAGAAAAGCTTTATCCTTCTCCTTAATGCCTGAAAGATTTAGCCACAGATGTCTCTCCGTAGCCACCATAGCCGCCATAGAGCGGCCAATAGCACGTGCCGTCTCTTTAGTGGCCCGGAGAGATAAATCTGTGGCTCTTCTCAATTCCGCAATATCCGAAGGTGACGGTCCCTCGCCCTCATCCAGGTCTTTAAGGAGGTCAGCCTGGTACGCCTGCAAAATCGCAATTGAGTGCAGAGACGTACCAGCCTGACCAGCCGCCATATAAGCCCGGCCAACCAGTGCAGAGGTGTCCCTGCACGGTTTGCTGGGCAGCGCCGGGGTTTTAAGCGAAGATGCCGCTTCAGGAGAAAGATAGCTCGCTAAGGCTTCCTCCATCGGCGGCATCTTGCCATATCCCATCTCTCTCGCACCCACCACATTACTATAATAATATGAATTTGGTGATGAAATACGGAAAGAGTGGGGTTTTTCCCAGGATCTGGAAATCTCTTTATGCAGATCTGGGAAAAATGGCAAACCCCGGCGCTGAGGTTGTGAGCGGTGCTGCAGGAATCTCTCGTCTAGCTTGCTTTGACAAATATCATCCTGCTTATTTTGTGGCCAGCTGATGTTTAGTCTGGCCACAGCACGTGTCACAACCTCCACCAACTCCTCATAAGCGGGGACGTGAGCCGGCGAGTATGACTCACGTTCCTCGCTGCCGATGCTGAGCACATCCACTTCCTCGGAAGCAGACAGCTCGAGCATCGGGCGATCGTCGCGGGCAGAAGAAGCCGCGGCGCGGGCTTCTGCACCGTGAGCGAGCGCTACAGAACCTTCAGATGAAGAACGAGAAAGTGCCGAAGCAGTCTCGTTCCCCTCTGAAAGATCCTTTTGCGATCCCCGCGATCTAAGCCGCCGCGCCGCCTCAACGGACGCGGGACCCGAACCGCGGGGATCGCGAGCCTGGCCATCATCATTGAAAATGGCCAAGCGGGAGCGCAGCACTCTAATGGGAAGTGCTTCACAGTGTTCACAGGCAGCTCCCTCGAGAGCTGCCTGTGCATGCTGCGCTCCCAAACAATACACACACATTAAATGCGTGTCCCCACCCGTGAGAAAACGAGGGCAGGGGTGCACACACTTTCTATATTGTTCACTCGCCATGACAGGGATTTTTGTAACAGACAAACAACACCAAATAAGACAGACAGTTTTCACAAAGAACGCTTGCTGAAGAGCGAAAGCTAATGTGTGTGTGTGCCGGTGTGACTTTATACATCCGGTTATGCCGTCACATGTTACGTCACGACACAACACCAATCAGGATTGGATTAGTTTCATTCATACTTCAGATATGCATGCTAAGGGAGCGTCCCCAAAGAGTCGTTTTCAACGACGCAGTGCGAGTTCCCTACGAAAGGGAACGGCCGAGTAACCCAGAGTCTGGATGATTGGGGTGGGGCGACACATTAAGGCGGGGCAACACTTGTCGGGTGTGATACATTGTTTGAGATTTTGCCAGTGGTGGATAGAGTACTGTAAAAAATATACTCAATTAAATGTACGCCAACTTTTTGGGACTTTAGCTTATTCACCGTATACCCCAGAGTTAGATAAGTCCATACATACACTTTTCATCTCCATGCATGCCGTAACTGTCTGGCGCACCCAACGCTAACCTAGCTTAGCACAAAGACTGGAAGTAAATGTATGTATGGACTTATCTAACTCTGGGGGATACGGTGAATAAGCAAAAGTCCCCAAAAGTCGGCGTGTTCCTTAACTGTCACCCCCCTTTTGAGAATGAATATTAAAATGCTCTATTCAAACTTAAATGGTTGTAATTCAAGAATACTTTGGAATATAGACGTAGGTTTGGTCTTGTTTTAAAGAAAACACTCAGCAGATTATTGCTGTAATGAAGGCACTTCAGAAAATTAAAGTATGAAAAGTTATGGAAGTTTAAATTTACAGTAAATCAAATATAGGCTACTGTACATAATATTTATTCTTTTATATAAAATATATATTTTACAAAATATGTTTTACTATAAAATTACTATAAAATCGAAGCCATATGTATATCCAAGTTGTGTTCCAAATTTGAAGTTGATATCACAAAAATCGAAGTTCCCATGAGATTTTGTTTAGGCGTAATACCAAAAATAACCACAGTGTGACATACATTCCATTGAATTGAATTGTATGCATTCTGCCATAACAAAGTACCATTTCTATGGAAACGCGACGTCCAATTTCAAAACGGTTTTCACATGATGAATTCTGAGTTCGTAAGCTTTCAAATGATACCTAATATAGCATATATATATGTATATATATATATATATATATATATATATATATATATATATATATATATATATATATATATATTTATATATATACATATATATATTATTATTATTATTATTACTTTTTAGAAGATAATATTATTTTATATTTTTTTATTGACAAATACTAGATTGTATGTTTTATTATGAACTTTTAGCATGACAGCCAAATTTTTAATTATTAAAAGTGTGTGTCGACTTTTTGTGACAATGGTCAGAACTCCTGTTATGATGTAGATTTTTTAGGGTGCACTCTTGTCATAAATGTATCCATTACTGTTCCTACATAATTTGCAACAAAAAAACAGTGCTAAAATATTTATTTAGGAGTCTTAGACCTTTCCAACGATATATAGTTTGTCATAATTAGATAATGATTTAATTGTAATATAGAGAAGTAAACGTGCGTCCCGCTAGCAGGATGGTAAATCATATATATATTTTTTTTTTTTTAGATTTAAAATTAGGTCTAAGGCCACTGAGCCTGAGCCTGAGCATGCTATTGTTGCACATCAAATATCAATGTTCAGAACAGTGCAAATAATTCAGAAACCTTTGAGAAACTCATACGAGAGTTCAGCATCACACAACATGAGATGGGTTAAATAGAGAGATTAAAAAGAGCCGATTTCTCTCCAAAACGGTAGGCCTACCAGTTTTAGTGTTTTGATAAAGAAATGAGAATCACCATAGTCAGTTTACCTCACCTAATGCACTGAAAAAGGCTAAGATAGTGAGCTAACAGTAACTACACTGTAATTCCATGCCATTAAATATGTTACAAATGAAAACGTAAATGCATATTGTTCAAGAAGGGGGGCATATTACATTTTACACGGGTACATGTACTCAAATTGTTGTGGTGATAATATCATTTGTAAGGAAAATTGTGCATTACATTGGGAAGTATTTCCGGGAAACTTTTTCAAAAGAAAACACACACATGCACAGCGCAGTGAGCGCTCACACACACACACACACACACACACGCGCGTCTCATTGTCGTCTCGGGCAAAGCTGTTTTATCAGCAGGATCCATGGAACACAAAAAGTGTTGAACTTGAAAAATGTTTTTGCACAAGTGCACTTGCTAAATGAAGAGGCGGATTGTATTAAATGGATCAATCAAAAAACGTTGTTTATTAACGAGCTGTCACGCACTGACAGAAATGCAGTAGCTAATTGGTACACTGCATACTGAATCAATGTCAGTACAGGTGTTTTTCCACATTAAGTGTTTTTAGAGTGTCCCTACACCCCTTCCTCATACTAAACTCCTCAAGAGTCAACGAGCTGCCGACTTCTCCAGCGATGCTGCATGACGAGCGCAAGGAGAGACAGCAGTGCAGTACACAGTACACAGATCGCGCCTTTATGAAGTAGGCCTAAATGTGAGCAGGAATTAACCGCATTATAAACGCCCTGTAATAATAATAATAATAATCAATTCGTTACATTTATATAGCGCTTTATCTGAGACCTCAAAGTGCTTTACATGGAAGGGGGGAATCTCCTCAGCCACCACCACTGTGCAGCATCACCTGATGATGTGACGGCAGCCATATTGCGCCAGAACGCCCACCACACACCAGTTTACTGGTGGAGAGGAGACAGTGATGAAGCCAATCGGTATATGGGGATGATTAGGAGGCCATGATGGACAAAGGCAAAGGGGCAAATTTTGGCCAGGATGCCGGGGTTACACCCCTACTTTTTTTCGTAGGACATCCTGGGATTTTTAATGACCACAGAGAGTCAGGACCTCGGTTTAACTTCTCATCCGAAGGACGGACTGTAGATAGGCTAGCCGCTAGCCTAATAATTTAGTAAGCAGAAATGTACCTTAGTATATTAGAGGAAGACGCTGATATCTTGATTGAATTGATACTTGAAGAATGCACTTTCAAAGCAGCCATGATTAACAGCGGTTGGCGGTTCAAGTTTTCTATGCAGAATTTGACTTGACGAGACCGATTATTCGATCCACATTGATGGATAAAAACAGACATTACAAGTCTCCCGGAAGTTCCGGGAGTCTCCCGCATATTGATAGCGGCTCCCTGATGCCAGTAAATAAGTTAAACTCTCCCGGAATCTAGAGCGACCGAGCGCACGGCAGAGAGAGCGAGAGACCTTGCGTGTGTGTGCTGTGCGTGTGTGCCTTACGGAGCGCATGTAAGGACCCAACCAATCAATTGTAAGTGCGAATGGGCTTTTATCTCTACTCCCGAACCGAATTAATCAGAACCGAATGGGCTTTATGCACAGCTGCACTACTTCCTGAACTTTAGCCAGCTCTTTTTTTTCCTGCCTGCCATTATTGGACAAACTGATTAATGTCTGATTATTGTTGTTGGTCAGGCACACCTGGATTAAGCAGTTGATCCAATAATGTCACACAGGAAACAAAGGAGCTGGCTAAAGTTCAGGAAGTAGTGCAGCTGTGCATAAAGCCCATTAACCATGCTGGTTAGAAATGTGTCCGAGTGCGGTCCGCCTTGCTCTGATGTCATGCTGACGTATGTCATGGATGTATGCAAAAATTGAAAAAATTGACAAAGTGTTTGTCAAAACACTCTCGCGAGCGCGAAGCGAATGTGTCTGATTATGCAGTTGCTCTCCACCAACTGCGCCGATCAAAAGTATGATGGGAAACGACTTGCTGACGACACCGCTTAATGCTCATTGGTTTAACAAACGTGATGTATTGTTCTTTTAATAATGTTTGATTTTAACTCTTATGTCATGTTTTATGTGTATAAATTATGTGTGAATATTCTCAAACTCTGACAGTGCGGTTTCTATTTGAGTTATGTGATGTCATTATTATTTTTAAAAATTTATAAAAAAAAAAGTAATATTGATAAACACGTATTTGGAATGGAATTAAATAAACAGCACTGTGAGTGTTTTGTTCATTATAATTATTTTCAGATAAAAGCAAAATAACTTAAATTACATCCAGTTTATTAGCAACACCCTACACGAGCGCGAATCCTGCAATATATTTGATTATCTGATATCTTATTTGATATCGTACTCGGTTACTAACGTAACCTCGGTTCTCTCTAGGAGAAGGAACGAGTACTGCGTCGAAGAGACGCTACGGGAAAGATATTTATTTTTCGAGATTGAAGCCTAAAATTAATCCTTAATTTTGTAAATATGTAAAACGCTTTTCTGTAGCATACAACCTTAGGCGGAGCGAATCACGCGCCCATTGGCTGCTCCGCCAGAAAAGCACAGCCTATGCGAGGCCAGTGACGCTGACCAATGAGGACGCTTCGCGCCCTCTGCGTCACCTCCCGCCGAAACGGGCGTGGTCTAGGCCTATAAATATGAGCATAGCTGTCTTCCACTCTGATTTTCGTCACTTAAAGCGACACAGCGTGGGCACGCACGGCCTGAGACGCAGTACTCGTTCCCTCTCCTAGAGAGAACCGAGGTTACTTTAGTAACCGAGTACGTTCTCTTACGTAGAGTTCTCTCCTACTGCGTCGAAGAGATGCTACGGGAACCCTTGTAACACGCTGTGCGTGCTCTTGGACCGACACAGACACCCGAGGGCGCGCGCGCCCTGGTATACAAGCGCCTACACCAAGAATGTATAGGGAGAGCGGCAAAAAATTAGCATCATCCCTTTATAGTAGTGCCTCTTAAGGACATAATAACATATATATGAAATATTAGATATATATGAGGGGTAATAGCATGCTCATGGGACACATTGTCAGTGAGTGATGCTTAAAACATAAGAGTGACCTGGGCCGCAGCGCGGGGCAGGAACACTATACATAGTCTTCTAGACCGAGAGCAGTTATATCTATAACCTCTAGGTTATAGAACCTTATAAATGTAGACGGGGAGGCCCAGCCTGCCGCCATACAGATATCTTGTAGTGAGATTCCGCTATACCAAGCCCACGAAGAGGCCATGCCTCTCGTAGAATGCGCTCTAATGCCCAGAGGGCATTCCAAACCTCTAGATGCGTAGGCTAGCGCAATGGCGTCCACTACCCATCGAGATAGACTCTGTTTCGTCGCAGCTCGCCCTTTAGAGCGCCCACTGAACGAAACAAAGAGCTGCTCCGACTGTCGAAAAGCAGCGGAGCGGGACACATAAGCTCTTAATGCCCTAACCGGGCAAAGGGAGCTATCTCCGTCCTCAGAGGCCGGCAGAGCCGACAGGGAGATGACCTGAGCCCTGAACGGAGTGTTGAGGGACTTAGGTACGTACCCATGCTTCGGTTTCAACACGACTACAGAGTCGTTGGGCCCGAACTCCATGCAAGAAGCCCTAACTGAGAGCGCTTGCAAATCCCCTACACGCTTCACTGAAGCGAGAGCCAAAAGAAACACGGTCTTGAAAGACAGGTGCTTCATGTCAACTGAGTGAATAGGCTCGAAAGGGGCCCCTTTTTATAGCGTTCAACACCGTAGAAAGGTCCCAAACGGGGACGGAAGGAGGCCTCGGAGGATTTAACCTCCTGGCTCCTCTAAGGAAACGGACCACCATTTCGTTTCTGCCCAGTGAATGGCCAAGCGTTGGATTAACGAACGCTGATATGGCTGCCACATAGACTTTGAGCGTGGATGGGGTTCTTCCCTTATCCAATAGCTCCTGCAGGAAGGAGAGAATCTCCGTTTCCCCGCACTGAAGTGGTGACAGACCTCGGTCTGAACACCAACCAGAAAACACCGACCATTTGGAAGCGTAGAGCCGTCTAGTAGACGGGGCCCTAGCCTGCTCGATCGTGTCTAACACTCCTCTAGGGAGGTTAGTGGGTACCCGTTTATGGCCCACACATGTAGGGACCATAGATCCGGGCGAGGATGCAAAATCGAGCCCATGGCCTGCGAGAGGAGGTCCCTTCTCACTGGGATCGGCCACGGGGCAGTACTCTTCAGCCGCATCAAAACTGGGAACCAAGGTTGATTCGTCCAATATGGTGCTACAAGAAGCACTGAGCATCCGCTTTTCCTGATCCGCTCCAGCACTTGAGGCAGGAGTGAGACAGGGGGAAAAGCATAGAGCGGACGGCGAGGCCAGACACTGGCCAGCGCGTTCGTGCTCTTTGAAAAGAATTCCGGGCAGTGAGCGTTTTCCTGGTTTGCAAACAGGTCTATTTCCGCTCTGCCAAACATTTCCCACAGCAGACGCACTGTCTGTGTGTGTAGAGACCACTCTCCCGTCGGAACGTTGTTCCGTGAGAGTCTGTCTGGTCCTACGTTCAGGTGACCTGGCACATGTATTGCTCTCAGCGAGCGCAGGTTGTGCTGGGCCCACACCAGTATGCGTTCCGTCAACCTGAAGAGGTTCCGGGATCTCACGCCACCCTGGCGGTTTATATAGGCCACTACCGACGTGTTGTCCGAACGGACCAGGACGAGGTGTCCCTTTATCCGAGGACGAAAACGCCTCAGCGCTAAGTCCACTGCCATCATTTCTAGGCAGTTTATGTGCGGTAGTTCGACTCGTTCCGCCCACTGGCCAAAGAAGGGTCTGCCTTCGAGCAGTGCTCCCCAGCCTGAGGTGGACGCGTCCGTGGACACCACCTTCAGGCTCGTGGAAGTCCCCAGGCTTACACCTGACCGGTACCAGTCTGACGCTCTCCATGGTGTCAGGGCTGAAATGCATTCCTGATTGACCTTGAGGCGATAACGACCGTGAACCCATGCTCGGCGCGGTACGCGCGCTCTCAGCCAGAACTGCAGTGGGCGCATGCGCAGCAGGCCCAACTGCAGAGCTGCCGAGGCTGAGGCCATGACGCCCAGCATTTTTTGAAATCTCCTGAGCGGCACTATATGACCGCTGCGGAAGGATTTCGCCATCTGCAGGGTGTTTCGCCTGCGCTGTGATGACAACCGTGCTGTCATAGACAGCGAGTTCAGTTCTAGTCCCAAAAAGGAGATCCTTTGACTGGGAAACAGTGAACTTTTCTCCCAATTGACTCTCAGACCTAAGTGCTCGAGGTGATCGAGTATTAAGGGTCTTGTGGCGAATGAGTTCTGAAGGCGATTGAGCTAGAATCAGCCAATCGTCCAAATAATTCAG
Organism: Phoxinus phoxinus; assembly: GCF_949152265.1. Lineage (NCBI taxonomy): Eukaryota > Metazoa > Chordata > Actinopteri > Cypriniformes > Leuciscidae > Phoxinus > Phoxinus phoxinus. The sequence goes on from NC_136877.1 coordinate 50,164,679, forward strand.
AATTCGGATGCCTCGGAGTCTCAGGGGTGCCAGCGCCGCGTCCATGCACACTGTAAATGTACGAGGTGCTAGAGACAGGCCGAATGGCAGGACTGTGTACTGATATGCCCGGCCCTCGAAGGCGAATCTCAAAAATCGCCTGTGACGTGACGCAATTTGTATGTGAAAATACGCGTCTTTCAGATCTATTGCCATAAACCAGTCTCCTCGGCGAATCTGCGCGAGGATTTTTCTGGTCGTGAGCATTCTGAACTTTCGCTTTGTTAGCGCTTTGTTCAGATGCCTCAGATCTAAAATGGGTCTGAGACCCCCGTCTTTCTTCGGTACCAGGAAATATCTGCTGTACAGACCCCCTTCGCTCTGAGCTTGAGATAAAGGCTCTATGGCCCCTTTGCTCAATAGCTTCGTATTTTCGGCTCGAAGTAGATGTGCTACTTCTGTTTTTACCGTGGTTTCGACTCTCTCCGTGTAACGGGGAGGGCGTCGATAAAACTGTAGCGAATAGCCTCTTTTTATAGTCTCTAGCACCCATTCTGAGACCCCGGGAAGTCTTTCCCATGCATCTGCACGTGTGACTAGGGGTTGAATGTAATCTAGGCCCTGGTCGCGAAATGGCGGCGACACGAGAGCAACCGTGTGCTGTAACATGGACGCCGTGGCGTCTGAGGCGGGGGGCATGTTCAACACAGTATGCATCCCGCGCGCGCTCGACTCTCTGAGTTGAGAGAGAGCGCGCGGGGCGAGCCCCGTAGGGCTCGTTATATTTGTGAATAAATGTGGGCGCGTGGTAGCGGGCACATTTATAACACCGGGAATACTGTGTTTGTGAACTGACTGACCGTTCGTTGGTTTCGTTTTTACAGAAACCGCGGAGCGTGCAGTGTGTAGTGGTTGTGGGCACTGGACAGTGGGCACGCTCACTACATGTAAAGCACAATCGACATGAGTCGATTTTATGTGTGCAAACCCTGTGTTGTACGGGGCTGTGCTTGTGTGAATGAATGGGCACTGGGTGGGCATTGCAGTTACACACATTACACCATCGGCCGTGGCCGGAACACCAGAAATTAGACTCTTTTTCAGATTTATCTGGGTCGCCGTGAAAACGGCGTTTGTGTGCAGGCAAACGGGCTTTACGGCCGGTTTGTTGGCTGCTAAATACACTGGTACAAACACGGAACTTAGGGCTGTACAAGCGGGAATCTTGGGTGGAAGTCCGGCCGCAGCGGGACCCGAACACCGTCTTTTTCCTAGCAGGGCTAGGATGGCGCCGAGGCCTCGGGCTTGAGTGTGATCTTAGGCCGAGGACCACGTGGCGGCGGGCGGCGTCCGGCGGAGCGAGACCGTGGTCTCTCTCGGGCCTGTAGCTGCTGGGTTGGCGCGGCTGGCGCGGGGCGCTGCTGAGTTCGGACAGACGGCTGTTTAGGGCGGCCTGTTGCGGAACTGGAACGCTTTGGTAGGAAATGTTTCATTGCCTGCGATGTTTTCTGTACCTCGGCGAATCGGTCCGCGAAGTCTTTGACGGACGATCCGAAGAGGCCAGTCGCTGAAACGGGTGCGTCGAGGAACGCAGAGCGCTCTGACTCCGCCATTTCAGAGAGCGTCAACCACAAATGTCTCTCGGAAACAGTTGCTGAGGCCATAATCCTACCAATGGCGTGTGCGGCAGACTTAGTAGCACGAAGAGTGAGGTTTGTGGCGCTACGCAAGTTCGGCACGTTGATCGCGCCCGGGCCTTCCTCGTCTAGCTTGCGGAGGAGGTTGGCCTGGTGGATTTGAAGCACCGCCATGGTGTGCAGCGCCGATGCAGCTTGTCCGGCGGCGGAATACACGCGGCCGTTCAAAGCTGACGACGTGCGGCAAGCTTTGGATGGCAGGACTCCCTTAGCCCGCCGTCCAGCAGAGGGTGGGCAAAAGTGAGTCGCTACGGCCTCCTCGACCGGAGGGAGAGCATGGTAGCCTCTGTCTCGAGCACCGTCCACAACGGAGAATGCTGGCGAGGCAGAAGTACGTACTCTGGCTGAAAAAGGCGCCTTCCATGATTTCGCCACCTCTTCATGAAGCTCAGGAAGAAACGGGGCGTGCCTGGAGGGGGGCGAAGCGCGGTCTCCAGAAAGGAAGCATCCATCCAGCCGGTTGAAGGCAGGCTCTTCGGGCGTCGACCAATCGAGGCCGAGGCTCGACACGGCCTGTGTGAGCAGACGCATCAGCTCTGCCTCGATGCTTTTCTTTCCTCCTCGGCGTTCCGGGACAGCGGGGGAGGGGAGGTCCACGGAGCTCGCCCATCCTCCCTCGCTTCCCGAAGCGAGAAGCGAACAGCAGTCGTCATCCCCCTCAGATACGGCTAGCTGGTCGTCGTCCATGACAGACAAGGCGGCGGGCTGCGGCCTCTGTCCGTCGGAGAGCGACTCCAACGAGTCGACTCCAACGAGCAGGAGCCGCAGGAATCACGAGGCATCTTTAGAAAGACACTCGTTGCTCTTTTGTGAGAAAAAGTGTGTGACGCGGCGGCGAACACACACACAAAACACACACAAAGATAGAAAAGGATATTCCACGCCGGAGAAGCGCAGCAGGGAACGGCGGCTGAAGGCGGCGAAGACCAGCGGCTTCAGGTAAGTGCTCGTCCTGCTGAGGTGCTTGTTTCAGACGGCTGTGGTGGCTCGAATCCGGTCCTACGATGCGTGTAGCTTCGTGAAGAATAGAAAATCAGAGTGGAAGACAGCTATGCTCATATTTATAGGCCTAGACCACGCCCGTTTCGGCGGGAGGTGACGCAGAGGGCCCGAAGCGTCCTCATTGGTCAGCGTCACTGGCCTCGCATAGGCTGTGCTTTTCTGGCGGAGCAGCCAATGGGCGCGTGATTCGCTCCGCCTAAGGTTGTATGCTACAGAAAAGCGTTTTACATATTTACAAAATTAAGGATTAATTTTAGGCTTCAATCTCGAAAAAGAAATATCTTTCCCGTAGCGTATCTTCGACGCAGTAGGAGAGAACTCTACGTAAGAGATCTGGGCGACATCTCGACGCCTTCAGCTGCCGTTCCCTGCATCGCTATCCGGCTTGGAATTATATACTTTAAAGCGTGTGTGTTTTGTGTGTGTGTTCGCCGCTGCGTCACACATTTTTTTCACTCACTAAAAAAGCCGAGCGTTTTTTTCAAGATGCCTCGCACCTCCTGTGGCTCGTGTAGAGCCCCACTCAGCGACGGGGACCACCATGAGCTTGTGTTTCCTGCCTGGGTGAGGATCACGCAGCTTTATGCAGTCTGCCGCCGCGTCCGTCATGGACGATGAAGGTGAAGCCACGTCTGTGGAGGACGACTGCTGTTCTCTCCTCGCTTCGGGTAGCGAGGGATGGGCGAGCTCTGTGGACCTCACCGCCCCCGCCGCTCACGAGCGTCGAGGAGGAAAAGCCAGCATCGAGGCAGACCTGATGCGTCTGCTCACGCAGGCCGTCGTGAGCCTCGGCCTCGAGTGGTCGACGCCCGAAGAGCCTGCGCTTAACCGGCTGGATGGCTGCTTTTCTGCAGGGGACCGTACTTCGCCGTACTCATGGCTCGCGCCTTTTCTTCCAGGGTTTCACGAAGAAGTCGCGAAGTCCTGGACTCTGCTTCTACTTCTGCTTCATATTTGAACAGTCCCAGGTAATTCGGAATTATTATTTTTTTTCTGGTGTCCCGGCCACGGCCGATGGTGTTATGTGTGTAACTGTAATGCCCACAACTCAGTGCCCATTCGTACACACAAGCACAGCCCTACACAATACAGGGCTTGCACACATAAAATCGACTCATGTCGATTGTGCATCACATGTAGCCCCCCACCTCAAACGCTACAAACACGGCGTCCATGTTACAGCCCACGGTTGCTCTCGTGTCGCCCCAACATTTAAAAAGAGGCTATTCGCTATAGTTTTGCGATGCCCCCACCGTTACACGGCCATCCACTAGACGACTCTATTCCTCTAAATGGTCTGTGTTCTCTGCCTGGTGCTCAGCCCAGGGTATATCACCCCTGCAGTGCGGGGAAACGGAGATTCTCTCCTTCCTACAGGAGCTGCTGGATAAGGGTAGGACCCCATCCACGCTCAAAGTTTACGTGGCGGCTATAGCAGTGTTCGTCAATCCAACGCTTGGCCAATCACTTGGTAGGAACGACCTGGTTGTTTGTTTCCTTAAAGGAGCTAGGAGATTGAATCCTCCCAGACCTCCTTCAGTCCCCGTCTGGGACCTTTCTACGGTACTGGATGCCATGAAGGGTGCCCCGTTCGAGCCTGCACACTCAGTTGACACCAGACTTGGGTGTCTGGTGTCGGATCTGAGCACACACGGCGCTTTGCACGGGGTTCCCGTAGCGTCTTTCGACGCAGTACGAGAGAACTCTCGTAAGAGAACGTACTCGGTTACTAACGTAACCTCGGTTCTCTCTAGTAGAGGAACGAGTACTGCGTCTCTGTGCCGTGCATGTATAATACTCTGCGTCGCTTCGGTGATAAAAATCAGTATTTTACCGCCGTGCTCAGATATTTATAGGCCTAGGCCACGCCTGTTCTGGGAGAGGCCTCGCATAGGCTGCTGCTTTTGCTGCAGAGCAGCCAATAGGCGCGCAAGCTGTTCCGCCTAAGGCTGTATGCTGCTGCAAAGCGTTTTACATTATTACAAAATTAAGGATTAATTTTTAGGCTTCAATATCTCGAGAAAGAACCTTTCCCGCAGCGTCTTTCGACGCAGTACTCGTTCCTCTTCTAGAGAGAACCGAGGTTACGTTAGTAACCGAGTACGTTTTCACGGTGGATTTGGAGAAATGTCTTCAAATAAACCAGTAGCAAGAGAACCACTTGTGCCTGTATGCTATACAGTCTGACTGAACTATTTTACAATGCAAGACTGTTGGATTTATTGAATAAATAGCAGATAATATTTTGCAGCATAAGGAACTACAGTCAGATGATTATGTGAAATATGCAAACATAAAACATCAGCAATGAGAAAAATGTGGGATCCTGATGTATCCATGTAAATACTACAACACAATTCACATTAGTTAAAACATAATTTTATAAAACGGAAAATGACTCAACACACAGCTGTGACCGCATTACATCAGTGTTACTGCGCAACTGCCGTTTGTGATGTTTTGTTGCTGCATGTGTTGCTTGGCAACCTCTGGAACTACATTACTTGGCGGAGGAATACATTAGTTATAACGTTATATTGTTGTTGCTGGCGTTTATTTTATTAATAAAATAAATATTAAAATGAATATTTGTATGGAGTTACCATCTTATAAAAGCAATAAGCCCTTGAAGCCGTGTTTTACATTGGATTTAGAACAGCTAAGGGGGTTTTAGGCACATGCTGCTTATTGCTTTAATAATTTACTGCAGTAACGGACAGTACCTTGACTGAGTCCAGAGTGAACGAGGGACATCAGCACTAAAAGCAGAAGAAACACAGATATGAAGCTTTTCCATTCATTCAACACAATGTAAACCACACACTGAAACATGTCTAGTGTATTATTTTTTTCTGTTCTGATGGTCATTCGGGAATCAGGAGAACTGATGGATTATTCTCCAGCATTTAACATCATCACATACAATGACGTCACAGGACTCGTGAACTGATACGAGAGTCGATTCACTGATTCACTGATAGATTCAATGATGTGATCAAATACAATCCATTTGTTAACACGCTCCACAGCGCCACCCAGTGCATTTAATTATAACTGTGAGTTGATGCTTGGGATTTATCATGGATTCACTAAGAATTGTACTAGGTTGCTCTGCTGACCGTAAATTAATAGTATTTTATTTTTCGAATAATAATAACGGTTTCGAATATTCGTGCACACCCCTAATTGTTACTTTATTTTAAAAGAAATCTGGACATAGTAGCCTACAGCTGAAATTAACCAAAACCAGTAAGAAGACCTAAGTGACCTCATGCTTCTGATCTCACAGCATTTTCACACCTCGTTTGTTTTTGCTCTGGCCTCGGTCAGAAATAGTTCATACGCCAACACTAAATGATCTCAGTTCTTCATAAAAGGACTCAAAAACAAACCATATTCAGACCACATTATTTTAATGTGTTGACCAGGTCTCTCAAACAGACTAGTGTGAAAACCCCCTTAAACCACATAAAAAATGTAGGCTATCAATATATTTGTAATATATCAAAAGTGAAATTTAAAGAAATATAGCTCACATACAGTTTTTTCCCCCAAGTACAGTGTTCAATCAAGACATTTCTCAAAAAAAAAAAAAAAAAGTATTAGATTGAAATATGATTAAATCAATATGTTTAAAAGGACAACAAAAGTCTGATTGTCAAGCATTGGTGGAGCATGTTCATATGTCGACGTGATGAACTTCTTCTGGAAACCTGCGGTTATTTCTGACACACGTGTGAACTGACTTCATCCAACAATATGAAGTGCAGGCGAACTGGTTATAAATAACTGAAGCGTGTCTCAGAAAAGAGAAGAAAAGAAAAGAGAAAAGAGTCTCAGAAAAGAGAAGTTAGTTCTGTGAAAAGCTCAACTTTGTTTGATAAACTAATTGTCCATAGAATGACAATGAAATTTAAGTTTTCAAATAATGTTTGCAGTTATTTCTCAATAAGAGAGTCAGAGAGAAAGAGAAGTGATCGAGAAGCTGATTGTGTGTTCGGTCTCTGTTCTCAAACTCTCTGAGTCTCTGATGGAGAGATTATTTAAAGATACAGCATCATTCAACAATAACTCAAATAAATCAGATTTATCTCAACTACTTAAGAAGACAGATATTACAACAAAACACACACATTGCCTCCAGCTTTCACATTATCACACAGATAAATGCATCATCAAACTCTTTATCTGATCAACAAGCAACATCATCACATTGAATCTGATCAATAAATAATACAAGTGAGACTGTGGATTTATAGACTCTCCTACACAACAATCGTTATATTATCCTTCAGCTGAACACATTGCATTAGACACAGAAAAACTAAAAAGAAGATAGTATAGAAGATAAAATACTCACAGATGAGAGGCAGTGCACTGGAGCCCATACTGTCACATTAATAGACAGTTTTAACAGCGCTGTGTGACACACACACACACACTTCCTGTGTTTTAAAGAAGAGATGAAGGAGGAGGAGACAAAACTACACACAGAAATACACAGATAAAGAAAAGAGAGATCCAGTCTAAGATATTTAGCTACTCATTTATTAAAGTTGTTACGGCTCTGTTCATCTACTTGAACATCATATTCTCCAGATCAGTTCATGAGATTGTTCTCACTCTTATTGTGTTCGTTCACACACACACACACACACATAGGACAGACCGTGATTAAAGAGAAATCATCTTGTGACATCTAATATGTGTCTCGGTCGTCTCAGGTTACGAATGTAACCTATGTTCCCTGAGAACATATGACTTCCGTGGAAGGGGTTCCTTTAAGGCAGGGGTGGTGAAAGTTGGTCCTGGAGGGCCACTCTCTTGCAGAGTTTAGTTCCAACCAAACACACCTGAACAAGCTAATCAATGTCTTCAGGATCTCTTAGGCTACAATCAGGTGAGTTGTTTTCAGGGTTGGAGCCAAACTCAGCAGGACAATGGCCCTCCTGGACCAACGTTCCCCACCCCTGCTTTAATGGACTTCCTCAAAGGAGTCCCGTCTAGTCACTTTCTGAGGGGGATATGAAATCAACCCCACATGCCACCAGGGAGGCTGACATGGTCTAATTGAATGACCTAGTCTTGCCAACAACCTGTCTGTTTCCTAAACAGAGTCTCTAACATATTTTGCCTCACTTGATGAGGCATCAGATAGGGATGACTGCAGATAGTGGCAGTGATCGCTCACAGACCGGATCATAGAGACGGGCATCCTGGAGAGTAGAACGCAGGATAGCGCTTTCTAACCCTTGCGAACGAGGGGAGTGACTCTACTCGATCCTGGATCTACATAGTGCTTCAAAGCCCTCTGGAGGCTGGGCACTCTGACAAGGACCCTAATAAGGGGAGCACCTCCAGCGTCTTATATTCAGGGTCGTCTTATATTTGATTATATACGGTACAATATTATGCTACCGGCCTATCGAGGAGGCCTAAAGTAAGGCCTACAGCTTTGAATGTCATGGGCATCAGCCCAGGCAGTGCTTCGGCTCTGAGGGAGCATACTCAACCATCCCAAGTGGGAGGCAGTAACCAATCTGTCTCTACCTGAGCCTGCGTGGTGAAGGGTGATATCATACGAGCTATGGCTAGCGAAGTTCTCTAAATAAAGACCCTAACTAGGGGAGTACTATCAGCATGACCCTAAAGAATGTATTAGGGTTGAGGCCTATATGATCTTGTATTGTTTACAAGACAGATTTTACATTTGCTACTAAACCAAAGGAAATTGAGGCCACAATAAGCAGCCAATGACATTCAACCTTATGACTTGAATTATTTTATTCAAGGGGCTCAGCGGAAAAAAAAAAAATTTTCATTTTAAGGCCTAGCTGGATAAACTAGCCGCAATACTCAGCTCTAAAGGGCGGAGGCCTGAGCATACTGCTTCTTACTTTCTGGAGAGAAAAGGCCTGGCAACGCCCATGAGATATCTGCATGGGAGGCTTTTTGAAGATAGCCTGCTATGCTGCTATATACCCTGTCACACCACAAGCATTGTTACGCCTATAGTGCAAAAGGTGGGCCTTGGCTAGATGGCTCTTGTAGTAAGAGAAGGACGTACATCATCATGCCCAAAGACATCCAGCTGGCCCGCCGCATCCGCTTAAATAGATCATATCAGTCATACAAACCCAAAGGCTCATATATGAAAGGCGATTTCTATCGTATTTTTTTATTATGAGCATGTAAATGTCCGGAGGTCTTATAAATAAATGTCTGTTTTATTTCCCTAATTAAATATAAAAGCAAATTAACCGAAGTGAATGATGGTTCGGTTTCAGAAGTCTTTTAGTATTATACTATTTAGTTATGCATGTTTATTACATATAGTTATATTTACATATGGGTAATTCTATGGAAATGTAAATTTTTCTGTCCCTATAGCCTTTACATAAATATTACACTTAAAACACTTTAGATTACAATTTCTTTATATTTTAAAATACAACAATATGTTATTGGGACAAAACACCTTCTTTAGCCATCAATGTGGCAATATTTGTTTTTTATTTGAGCTTGTCTCCAGGGTCATGTACTGTACGGAGGGAAAATGCTTTATTCTGAGGTCAATAACATGGTTTTTCCACCATTTAAAATACAATAATGCATACATAACTGTAACAGAGACAGGGGTGTGCCAACTGCCACAAAGATGTTACCAACAGTAGCAGCACCACTGCTCTGGGTGTACCGGCAGATGGAGGCGTAAAAATGAAGTGGCGTGATAATGCGGTCAAAAGTTCAGTGTTTAATCCAATAAGTGCATCTGGTATTTACAGTGAAAATCAGAAAAAGAAAACTAAACAAATAAAAATAAAATAAACTGTTCAAAGTTATCTGCATACAAACTTTGGCTATGCCAATAAATTGACCCAAAAACAGAGCAATAACTTACACAACCACTCACTCTACGAGCCTCCAACAACACTGAGGCGCCTTCTTAAAAAGGCTAAGCCCCTCCTATCTGGACCAAACCATTTGGTAAATAAAGATAATAAAGGAATTTAAGCAAGACCAAACTAAATAGATTTAACATTAACAAAGATATAAATTGTTAGAATAATACCAAAATATATAAACATTGAAAGCAAAACAAACTCAATTATTAACGTTAAACAATGTTTAACAAAGAATTTAACAGAACCCCAATCTCCCCCTCACACATGAGAACAATGAACTGTGCCTACTATTGGCGGGAAAGAGGTATTCAAAAATGGTGGCAGTTACAGTGACTGGGTTTTGTCTGTTTGGTAAAGTAAAATGTTCCAGTACGTAAGTATGACAATTTATTATGCAAGTGGTTAGTTGAAAATAAATAAACATTTAACATGGTTACCGGTCTTGTTTGAGTTCTTAACAATACATAAATCAACAAAGAGAAATGAATAACCCAGTAAACGTTAAACTAAAGAAAAATGACATGGAGAGGACAGGTACAACACGAAGCAATACACAATCAGTGACACACATATATCTGCGTTAAAATATGCACAAAACAGATAGTGTTAGGATGTTAGTGTGAAAAGTATGTATGTTCTCAGTCCAGTGTCGTCATAAGAGGCTTCTCCAAAATAAGAGTCTCTAGTCACAGAGCCTCACTGTGACAATAACTATCACATATATTATGTAGATGACATAAAAAAAACTAAATGCCAAATAAATATAATAAACATTTATAATGAAAGTAGTGGTCCCCTGAGTTGTCACTGGTGTTACCGTTAAAAACAAAAATCTCGTATTTTGAAATAAAAATCACACTGATGACATCACTTGACTTCCTCCTTCCAATTTCCTGAATAACTATGAAGAAAGGTCCATAGTAAATCCACTGTCTCTTCAGTTATCAGAAACTTTCACATTTAAGTTTTTAGTTGAACTCACTGGTATGAATCTGACCTACTTTATTGTTAAGGAATTGTGTGTAAAAAAAACTAGAATACAAATGGATTAAACCATTTAATTCAGTTAGTATACCATGATTGACAACATGTGGTTTGATTCATTGCAGCAGCCATTTTGTAAAATTATTTTTTTATTAAAATTGTCACTGGTGTTACTGTCACTGCCACTGGTGTCACCTTTCTTATGGGTAACACCAGTAACACTTGACTCCCATTTATAGATAAACATTAAAGCTATTCATTTAGATTGTATGTCAAATGTAACAATTTAGTCTCATCTAATTATAGTTGAAGAAAAAATATCTTTGGTCTTATGCTTTGGTGATTAATTGTGTCACTGGTGTTACTGTCTTTTTTTTCTGTCACATTAAATAAAATATCACATATGACATGATGATAATTTTACATCCATTTAATTCTGCTTACACTCAAAAGTTAAGATTTAAAGGATTGCATCATTACTTGATGATTTTAACTGGTTTTCAAATATTTTCATTGTTATAGCAAATACATGGTTGCACAAATGAACTAACATCATTCAAGCACACTTTTAACAAACCTCATTAAAATAAATAAAACATAATCTCCATATTTGTTGCATTATTTTATTTTTCTGTAACTCTGACTACATGTGCTGAAAGATTTTTTTAAATAATATTTCATAAAACCTTTAATAATGCCAAAGAAGTAAGGTAACAAAGAAGTAAGGTAACAAAAATGGTAGGCTACATGCGGTCTTTGAATAAATGCACAAAAAAATATATAAAAAAAATTAAGCTGTCATTTATTTGTATTCATAAAGTCAAATGGTAATCTAATAATGTGGTCTAAGTTTAAATGTTGGAAAAATAAATACATTTTAAGACATATTGCCATACCAAAAGTGGAGGTTTCTGTCATTTTAAGACAAAATGGGGGTCAACCTAACAAGTTGCAACAGAAGCAAACTCAACTGATTTTGTATCCACAATATGTCCTGAGTAAAGAAAAAAAGCCCAGAAGAAACCCATTAGGGGAAAGTTTAGAAAAAGACCCAAATATATCCTAATACGCCTATTCATTATTTTTTTCATGTGAATAGGCTAAAAATGTTAACCTTTAGATTTCGCCATGAAAATTGCTGAGTTGATTACTTACATCAAGACAAACAAAAACGTTTTTTGCAATTACTTGTTAACATGGGCAAACGGAGCATAATCTAATTGTGTATGTGCTAATTTGCATAAATACCACAACAGATCTAACATTGGGTATAGCCAGGTCAAAATGTCTTGTTGAATCTTGTTGACATATAACAGTAAAATACTTAATGTTAAGGTCTGAATTGAACCCATTTAGGCTACCCATGACTAATACATATAGGCAGGAAGACATAGCCTACTTTAAACCAGTATTGTTTACTGAGTATTACACCAGTATTATTATTGCAGAGATGGGGTTTGGGGCTGGGTCCATGGGACTGTTTCAGTCTAAGGGAAGAACAGGAGACAATGGTAAGGAGAATGCAAAAGACAAAGGGTAGGTCAAATAAAAAGTGAACCCCCAGAAACAGTCCCACGGACACAGCCCCAAACCTCATCTCTGCAATACAAATTAATCGATACTGGTTTAAAGTACTTATTCCTGCCTCTATGTATTTATGCTCATGGGTAGCCAATGGGTTCTATTCAGACCTTAACGTTAAGTATTTTACTGTTATATGTCGACAAGATTCAACAAGACATTTTCACCTGGCTATACCCAATGTTTAGATCTGTTGTTTAGAATGTAAAAAAAAAAAAAACTTGTAATACATTTTTGTTTGTCTTCATGCAAATAAGCAACTCAGTCATTTTCATGGTGATATCTAAAGGTTAAATTGTTTAGCCCATTAACATGAGAAAAATAATGATTAGGCTATATTGGGTCTTTTTCTAAACTTTCCCCTAATGGGATTCTTCTGGGCTTTTTTTTTCCTTACTCGGGACATATTGAGGATACAAAATCAGGTGAGTTTGCTTCTGTTGCAAATTGTTCAGCCTTTTTTCATAAAATGAAAGTGTGTATTTTCTTACCAATGTTACTTAAACCGCATTTATTTACACTATCAAGCATGGGGAGACTAAACTGGACTTGGAAATGCGTAACCGGTGAAGTTTAATAGAACCGCCCATTGTTGTGGTTTCAACTAGGTCCGCTAGCTGACTATAAACACCTCTTCCCCAGCATGTTATTCCACATTCGCTTGTTGTGACTTGAAGATTGTCTGTCGTCATGTCTGGAAGAGGAAAAGGCGGGAAAGGACTCGGGAAAGGAGGCGCTAAGCGGCACCGAAAGGTTCTCCGCGATAATATCCAGGGAATAACTAAACCCGCTATTCGGCGTCTTGCTCGTCGTGGCGGCGTCAAGCGTATCTCTGGCCTGATCTATGAAGAGACGCGCGGTGTGTTGAAGGTGTTTCTGGAGAACGTCATTCGTGATGCTGTGACTTACACTGAACACGCCAAGAGAAAGACCGTCACCGCCATGGATGTTGTGTACGCGCTGAAGCGACAGGGACGCACCCTGTACGGGTTCGGCGGTTAAGAGATCCACGAAGAAGAAAAAACCCAACGGCTCTTTTAAGAGCCACCCACATTTACACTAAGAACGAGTTTCTATTTAGTTAATGTGTTTTAAACGTTGCCGTAAGTGATTTCTTAAGCAAATAAGAATTAGGAATTATAAATTTTCTATCACAGTGTTATGCTTACGAGTTAAAAGTCTTTGAACTGAGTGGTATTTGTTTAAATACGTATATTGTAGATTATTGTATAATACAGTGCTATTTTTGCATCAAAATAAACTTTATAATTATCACTGTAAGAAAGAATTCACTGTTCTGAAATTATTCACAATCCACTTACGGAAAAAAAATGAGAGAAAATGAAACTAAAACAATGGACTTGGTAAATTATGGAGTATGGGGAGGCGTAACAGACCTGAAGCCGGTAGATATACTTTTACTATAGATATATTTTATGCCCCTTTCCAAAATCTTGCTTCCAACGCCCCCGTTGAGAACCACTAGTCCAACTTCACACATCACAGCCAAATTACATTCAGAGAGGAGCTGGATCTCACACTCGACCCATGAATCTGCAGGGAGAAGTCTCTACACTCCAATAAAGTCCAGTTGTCCTGCAAAGCGTGCTTAAAAAAATAATAATTCAAGTAACAAACAAGCATCGTGACATTACCTTCTGCATACTATTTATTTTAAAAATTTAATTGAATAAAACTGTGTGCGACCTTGAACAAAGTATAAAAGTTTGCGCAGTTATCATCCGTTACTATAAAAGTTTTATTACAGCAGAAATCAAACAATTTGCATAATATAATAAAGACCCTTTAAAAACATCTCTCTTTAAGTTATTGAGGTGGCTCTTAAAAGAGCCTTTGGGTTTGTGTGACTGCTGCGGATCTAAGCGCGCTCTCCGCGGATGCGGCGGGCCAGCTGGATGTCTTTGGGCATGATGGTGACTCTCTTGGCGTGGATGGCGCACAAGTTGGTGTCCTCAAACAGACCCACCAAATAAGCCTCGCTCGCCTCCTGCAGGGCCATGACAGCCGAGCTCTGGAAGCGCAGATCCGTCTTGAAATCTTGAGCGATTTCTCTCACCAGACGCTGGAAGGGCAGTTTGCGGATCAGCAGTTCAGTGGATTTCTGATAACGGCGGATCTCTCTCAGCGCCACGGTACCGGGCCTGTAACGGTGAGGCTTCTTGACGCCGCCGGTGGCGGGTGCGCTCTTACGGGCGGCTTTAGTGGCCAGCTGCTTCCTCGGGGCTTTTCCTCCGGTGGACTTACGAGCGGTCTGCTTAGTTCTTGCCATTGTTTCGGAGGAGTTCTGTTGCTGCAGTGAAATGTGAACTGGGCGAAAGAATGACTTGTTCAATGAACAGAGCGCTATTTAAGCGTAGAGCTGCCAAGCGCTCATTGGATGGCTTTGCTTCAGAGGCATTCGATTGGTTATTTCTGGCATCTCAAAATGACAGTGGGCCAATGGCTGTAACGTTTCGCCTCCTGTTTTCAAACAAGAGACGACAGTTTGTGATTCCCGCCCAAACATCATTTGTTTTTCTTTTGAATGCATGAAAATAGAATAGGCATACTGAATAAATCCGTACAGCAAAAGCCGTGATTGATTTAAAAAATATTATTGAAAGTGTATATTTGGACTTGTGGAACTAATAACTAAGATAAGTACAAAATGTATTTGTATTTCAATATCAGTTTAAATGTTTAGCCATGCTAATACAACTATATGCACTTTCAGAATACATTCATTAAATCCTTACAAATAGTGCAGTGAGTGGATAACAATAAAACATGTCACTCATTGAAATTCTTTAAGGGCATGTGTTTCTAGTCATATACATATATTTTTTATATAGATATATCATTGAAATGCATCATTGAAAATAAAGAGATTTAGAATGGAATCTCAGACAACAGAAAAGAGCAGTAGCTTCTATAAACAAATCTTCAACCTGAGGTACGATTTAATTTTTATTGACAGTAATTGTATAGAACAAGAACTGTCAATTAATTGATATTCTTCTGCCATATAAATATATGATCAAATTTAACCTCATTCATAAAATCAAATAAAAATTGGACGAATGAATTCACTCTCTTGGGGAGAAATTGTGTGGCTCTTAAAAGAGCCTTTGGTTTGAAGAGACGCTCGGTCGGGTTACTTGGCCTTCGCGGGCTTCTCAGTCTTCTTGGGCAGCAGCACGGCCTGAATGTTGGGCAACACGCCGCCCTGAGCGATGGTCACGCCGCCCAGAAGCTTGTTCAGCTCCTCGTCGTTGCGCACCGCCAGCTGCAGGTGTCGAGGGATGATGCGGGTCTTCTTGTTGTCCCGAGCGGCGTTTCCAGCCAACTCCAGGATCTCAGCGGTCAGATACTCGAGCACAGCGGCCAAATACACCGGAGCACCGGCACCGACGCGCTGGGCATAGTTGCCTTTGCGGAGAAGCCTGTGAACACGGCCGACGGGGAACTGCAGTCCCGCCCTGGAAGAGCGAGTCTTGGCCTTAGCACGAGCCTTTCCGCCTGTTTTACCTCTTCCGCTCATTGTTGTTTATATTTAAATCAGTTAGTTCCAAAAAATAAAATCACTGCTCAAGAGTGCAGAATGATAATGTGTCTGCCTCCTCCACATGCTGTCTTTAAACGGGAGTGCCAGTCGCCCATTGGTTTAGACTGCGATAAGATTCAAACCAATCACTGAACTTCTCTCCAAAGCCCAGCCCCCTTTTGGCGTGAATAATATCAAGTATTGGAGTACGTATATTTATATATTGAGTAAGAATGAAGAGATTACATACAAATGAAAAGTACACAAAATGTATATTATCCACTGTTCCTAGCAAAACTTATCGCTATATTAAGACCAGATCTGATACTGTACAGTATGATTATCCTAAATGTATATTTTACTGCTATACAACATCTTTTTTGGCCTGTTTTCACTGTTTGAACCCTCATAAGTTTTTTGGACATTTTCAATTAATTTCTTATGAATTAAAAATATGTATTACGTTTTACCCAAATACAACTTCAGCCAACTTAAAAATCTAAAGTCGAAAGGCACATTATTGGCTATTTGTTTGTGGTCGGCTCTTAAAAGAGCCGTTGAGAAAAAAAACAAGTTACTTATTTCTTTTTGGGAGCTGCCTTTTTAGGTTTGGCGGCTTTAGTCTTTGCTGCTTTTGGTTTCGCAGTTTTGGGTTTGGCTGCCTTTGCCTTTTTCGGGCTCTTGGCTGCTTTCTTAGGAGTCGCTGCTTTCTTAGGAGTCGCTGGTTTCTTTGCCTTCTTGGGACTCTTCGTTGCCTTTTTAGCGGCGGGTTTCTTTACCTTCTTCGGGGATTTCTTAGCGACGGGCTTCTTTGCTGCTGCAGTTTTGGGCTTCTTAGTATGGAGACAGATTAGAATCATTAATAATTCACGCAGAAAACCTGATTTACACATGCGTAGACAATTTCACATGCATGAAACCTAATTCACGTACACACAAAAAAAATTCACGTGCGTGGAAAAAATGTTTCCCCACAAAAACCAATTCACATGCGCAAAATAAATGTATATATTCATAAAATACATTTCACAAATGCAAAACACAATTCGTAGATATACAACTGTGTGCAAAAACCTTTGAGTGTTTAAAATGTACGAGTTGATCCCTGAATGTGGACGTGCAATCGTCATTCACGTGTGAATCGCCTCGGATGTGTGTGTGTGTGTTTTTGAGACTTTCCTGGCAGAGCTCTTGACCCACGCGGGTCTGTCGTACTCATTAGCCAATCAGATGCGAGCTTACCATTCAACCAATCATATATGGAATCCCCTGAGAGTGCATTCGAGGAGCACGGTTCTGCGCACCATTTGCGCAATACGGATTAATTAGAACGGAAATTAAGCTTTCAATCCAGCGAAGAACGGGTACGAGTTTAGTTTATTTAATAAAAGTCTGAGTATACACGGTTTATCGTTTACAGTTTGATTTTGAGATAGCGGATTTTTGGTGATATAGTGACATAGTGCGATTTGATTAGTTAGCTATAGGCTAGGCTTACATTTAAATTTACACAACACATTGACTGATAGGCTAGAGACAGACAGAGTATAGCCTACATAGTGACACATCAATAGATAGATATAAATATAGACAGCTAGATTAATAGATAGATACATATAGGCTATAGATAGTTTATAGATAGCCTACATATATAAATACATATAGATGCATATCTAGGTACATAGATAGATTATAGATACATATCTAGATACATAGATAGATTCATATAGATAAATACATAGATAGATAGATTTGGATAGATAGATGCCCAGAACTCATGATCCACTAACTTACTGGAAAGAGAGAGCAGTAATCTTTCCTCATTTGTATGTCCTAGCTAAAAAATGTCTTTGTATGCCAGCAACAAGTGTCCCTTGTGAGAGGATTTTTTATAGGTTACAAGCGTCACATATTAGAAAAATACAATAATAATTAAAAAAAAAACATTTTTTTAATGGCTCGTCAAGGTTGTTTCAGGATCAACACCTGCAAGTGACCACTAGATGTCACCGTGGAGACGGGTGTCGGATTGATTCGAAGCCTCGACACAATATGGCACATTTGGTTCAACTGTTTCATTGCTTCACGAAGCCTCGATCTGCCCACCACTACTGTCCTGCACAGTTCATCTCCAACCCTAATCAAACACACCTGCCTTTAATTTTCAAGTGATCCTGACGTGCTCTGAAGACCTTAATTGGTTGCTCCAGGTGTGTTTGATTAGGGTTGGAGATGAACTGTGCAGGACAGTCGATCGCCAGGAGCAGGATTGGGCACCTCTGGAGTAAACGATATAAACTAAACTCGTACCCGTTCTTCGCTGGATTGAAAGCTTCATTTCCGTTCTAATTAATCCGTATTGCGCAAATGGTGCGCAGAACCGTGCTCCTCGAATGCACTCTCAGGGGATTCCATATATGATTGGTTGAATGGTAAGCTCGCATCTGATTGGCTAATGAGTACGACAGACCCGCGTGGGTCAAGAGCTCTGCCAGGAAAGTCTCAAAAACACACACACACACATCCGAGGCGATTCACACGTGAATGACGATTGCACGTCCACATTCAGGGATCAACTCGTACATTTTAAACACTCAAAGGTTTTTGCACACAGTTGTATATCTACGAATTGTGTTTTGCATTTGTGAAATGTATTTTATGAATATATAAATTTATTTTGCGCATGTGAATTGGTTTTTGTGGGGAAACATTTTTTCCACGCACGTGAATTTTTTTTGTGTGTATGTGAATTAGGTTTCATGCATGTGAAATTGTCTACGCATGTGTAAATCAGGTTTTCTGCGTGAATTATTAATGATTCTAATCTGTCTCCATATCTTAGCGGCAGCGGGTTTCTTGGCTGCGGGCTTCTTGGCTTTAAGAGCCGCTTTCTTGGCTGGTTTCTTCTTGGTCTCGGCTTGCTGCTTGTTGAGCTTGAAGGAGCCCGAGGCGCCGGTCCCTTTGACCTGAACCAGAGTGCCTTTAGTCACCAGGCTCTTGATGGCGGTCTTGACGCGGGAGTTGTTCTTCTCCACATCGTATCCACCGGCAGCGAGCGCTTTCTTCAGGGCGGCGAGGGACACACCGCTCCTTTCCTTGGATGCGGACACAGCCTTGACGATCAGCTCGCCGACGCCTGGACCTGCTTTCTTGGCTTTCACAGCGGACTTCTTCTTGGGCGCTTTAGCCGGGGAGGCAGCAGCGGGAGCTGGGGCGGTTTCTGCCATTTTTCTCTCTCTGTCAGATCGGATCTGTAGTCTTTCAAACACTTTCTGGTTTCAGCAATGACTGAACAGCGCTTGAGCGGCGCTGCGGTCTTAAACAACACATGAGAACCTCGTAGACTCAACCTGCCCCGCTCGGTGTCTGCTGCTCGCTGACGCTTGTGTTTTCTTCTCTTACATTTGGAACAGAACTGGAGCCGTTAAATAGTTTATCACAGTAAAAATTAAGTGAAAACCAAGCAGAGGTTCTGGGCTTTCTTTAGAGACTAAAAAACGCGAAGAGGAAACGTTACTTTTGCCTTTGTCAGACCAAATCCAAAGCGAGCATCAGCCGCGGGGAAAAGCAGCGTGCAAATCTGATGGATAGTTTTAATGAAAAAGGTGATGCAAGCCTGAATGCGTCCTCTGTGTGTTCAGCAAACAGTCTGAAAGAGACTTTAATTAAATCAGCATCAGTGATGAGCCTTAGGAGGCTTTCATACAGCTGTTGCTTTGGGCAGATTGAAGCACACGAACATCATCCGGAGTCTCCGAGTCTGTCTGTGACTCTCATGTCTGGCCATCATCTTCGGTCAGCAAAGTATCCATATTCTATCTCATTAAACACGTTAAAGACATAGTTTATGTAGTCCAACATCATGTCACGACATAAACATTTGAATTGTAATAAAGTATTTGTGTCTCCTGATTCGTCATTCATCTCTTAGTCACATTCATCACATCTCCATGTGCAAAGAAATGGTGTAAATTGATGCTCCTTTAAACCAAGAGACAGCACAGGTCATAATTTAAGTTTAAACATGCTAATTCATATCATAGTTATTATAAAGTCGGACAATATTTAGATTGAAATATTATGTTGTTGTAGTTATCTGCCTGTAGAGGTTCATAAAGATATTTTGCCCACAATGGGCCATAATATTTTATTTATTTAGACAGGTTGTTTTTCTTTTTTAAATGATAGTGTGAACTAAAATGATGAGGATAATGGATTAGTGTTGTGTTTACAGGTCTCTCGTCCGGTTTGTTAAGGTTTCAGTAAATCACTGCATCTGGGTCTCCACTCAAATTTGCTCAGACTGTAACAGAACACATTTAATGGTGTTAAAACAATTTAATTATTTTGTTTTGCTGCAGGTCTCAGTTTTGTGGAAAGCCATTGAGGTTTGGAACAACATTAGGGCGAGTAAATGATGACAGAAATCTTGGGTGAAACCAAGCGGGCTTTATCATATTTGATATAAATTATAAACCTGATCTACATGCATGCCTTCAGTCTTCTGATTGATCGTTTAGACAAACTATCAAGTCAAATTTGTGAATTTATATTATTCAAACATTATAAAAAAATAAAAAATCTGAGTGACAGATCATCTGCTGAATGAAGATAAGAGTCACAAAGAAGCTTGAATGATGTTTGTGTGCTTCAAGCTGACCAAAACAACACCTTCGAAAGCCACAGTTTTTTTTTTCTCTAGGATCAACTAACTCTGAACAGAGAGCAAAACTCTTTGATGAACTTATGTTTTAACTGATTGTTGCTGATGTAATTTGAAGAGTGTATGTTTAAATTGCTGTTTCCCCACTTTAGTTCACCAATGTTTTTCACATATTGACTGTGAGACAAAATCCACAACATTAGGCCTGAATTAATATTAGGGAATCGTTATCTTATAATCTATTTAGTACACATTTGATTTTATATTTTACCAGGAATATTTCAATGGTTTCTGTCATCTACGCTTATATTAGTCTGCCTGTCTCATCCTTCTCCTGGGGTAACCATAGTCAGAAGGATCCAGTCTATTTCCAGATTCATATGGTGGACCTTAAATGCACCTTACAAGCTCATTGGCTAAAATAATGCTTTTCACTAACAGGCTGGATTGAGAGAAGGCCACAGATTCCAGCTTGTTTTTCAATTGTCTTTTTATTCATTCAGGTATATTCTCTTTCATGTTACTGTTAATATCGTTTTGAATTTATGTAAAATGCTTTATTTTTTTTTGATGAAATATGTTAAACACTATTGAGTTGTTTATTTGAGAAACTGAAATGCATATCAAAAGTGTAAAATGTGCTGCAGTTCGCAGTAAGCGCAACTGAAGAGAGGCTGAATTGAGAGAAGGCCACAGATTCCAGCTTGTATTTCAATTGTCTTTTTATTCATGCAGAATAAAATCCGGCTTCAGTTATTTCTGTTGCCCGGTCTCCATCTAACAAACACAACGCAGAGTGAAATGAAGACCGGTCACATAAACATGAGCAGTGCAATATAAGTGAGCACTGTGATGTATGGGAGTATGTAATAGTGAGTATACTTATACTATAAGTGAGTAATGTGATGTAAGTCTGTAATATGATGTAAATGAGCAGTGTATGATCAAGTTTATTAATAGGCCTATAAATGAGAAATGTACAGTGATGCAATTTCATCTCATATTTTTTTCTACACACGAACATGGTTATTTCAAACTTGAGTGTCAGTAAAAGCGGAGACAGAGACTATATTATCTGATAAATATGTGTTGAATGTGTGAAACTCCAGGCTTATTATATTTTAAGCTAACAAATCTCCACTGACATTATTTCTATAAAACGAAAAAAATTGTCAACTTTTTAAATAAACTATAATAAACTCTAACTAAATAATGGAATATCTTTAAAAAGACAAAACAACAGATCAAGCAGTGATATTTTTCTAACTTGTGTATCCAAAATAGTCAACGTTTATTTATTTTATTAATTATACTTTACATATTATTTTCCATGCATATTTTACAAGGATTATCAGCGATGCTATTAAAGAAATAATGTAATTAATTGATATACCATTTTTCTTCATGCATACTTTATGCCTGTAAACATGCCATAAATGCCATTTCCATTCAACACAATGCATCTAATTCTAATTTGCAAATTAATGTGTTCTTGGCGCAACATGCGATGAACAAATAAGTGTTCATAGGAAAATTGCTATTTAATATACTTCCCTATGCACCCAAAACCCCATATATTTGTCCTGAGATGATGATTTATGACAAACTTGAAAACAAGTCTGATTTAAATAACTACAAAATATCATTATTTTCCATAAGTGCGCTATATTAATGTCAGTGATTTTTAAAGAACAAGCAGAAGTTGTCATGCTGAAAACTCCAAACATTTGTCATCTCTGTAAAGCCCTGAATGTGACTTTCCAGAACATCCAGACTGAAAAACATGTATTGTGTTAGAAATTCACTAAAATATAAGGTCCACTCAGGGCCGGATTAACCATTAGGTTAGGGTTATAATGGGCTTAATAATGGGTTTGGCTGCTGGTTTCGTATCGGTTGCGGATGCTGCTGAGGCGGTTTCTGCAGGAGAGGGTTCTGTCATGATTTCTCTGAGTGAATCTGGACGCACCCAGTCTGACTATGAACAACAATGATACGCTGCGCATTTAAAAACAGCACAAGAACCATGTAAACTCAACCCTCAACCCTGCTTGGTGATAGCACGATGATGTAGCTTCTTCTTCTTATGGAGTTTTATCGCGGTTAGCAAACCAACTTTCGGTGCATTACCGCCACCTACTGGACTGGAGTGTGAAACACTAAAAGGCTTCTTCTTCTTCGTCTTCTTTCCAATTTTACGGCGGTTGGCAGCACTAAAATGCGTTTGGAAATTAACAATTTAAACAGAGTGGATAGAAGTAAAAAATAAATAAAGGGATATTTATATTTTAAAATGTGATATTATTTTAAACCAATTACTTTAAATTCTCCAGTCTACTCCTATTGCTTTAATATATTTCATAATAACTCTATATTTGATCTTGTTCTGCATGCATTTTCAATAGGCTTTCCATATTAAATGATACAACACCCAATTTTCTTCCTTCCTTCACAAGTTCTAACCTTTCTTTTACATATTTTATACATTTTATTAAAACATGTTCAATTGTTTCTGCCTGATCACAATAATAACATTTACCCGTTTTATGTTTCGATGAGGTAGCTGGATGATCCAATACGTAGCCTACTCATAGACAGTATATAAACTGGACACAGCGACCCCATAGGTTTCAACGGAGAAAAGCAAAGTCAATTAGAAGCATCACTTCCTGATCGCTGGGAAAACTCAAGGGGGTAATCCATCCGCCAGAAACTGAAGCCTCCCCGGGAGCCGCCATTGTAGCAGAACTTCACCTGCTGTTAGCATTACATTGACTCCCATTCATTTTGGCGTCACTTTGACAGCAAATAACTCTACATCTGAGGCGTCCAAAGACTCCATTGTCCATTATTTATTTCTAAAGAAACTCGACAATGTATAAAAGGCTCCATTACTTTGTACCTTACGTTATGGCCCCGTAGAAGCCGTTTTTGTAAAAAATAGGCTAACGATTGAGCCATAACCACGCGACTCTCTGTCGCACTGTAGATAAATTACCGTATAGACCGGCGGAGAAGCTCGCAAGCAATCGGGGGGACGTGGAGGCATAAAGTCAAGGGAGAAGCCCACAGAGAGTGATAAAGTTGCTCCTGCTGCTAGCTCATGGACAGCTAATGCTCACACTCTCCGTCTCTGCGAGATTGACGAACCAAAACACACCACCGCGCATGCGCGTCCAGTATGTGTTGGATCTGATCCAGCTACGTAATCGCGCTACAGGCTGCAGCGAGGACTTTGGCTTGGTGTGAGCTCCCCCAGAAGCAGATAGTGTGTTTTCTACGCTCATGTTTGGAGCAGAACTGAAGTGGTAAAATAGTTTTGGGGAGTAAAAACAAGATTACACAACGAGTGAACCTTTATTTTAGCACCGTCAGATCAAATCCATTTCATGTACGCCGTAACGAAGAAGGTTGCGTGTAAAGTTCACCTGGTTCAATGTAAAGAAATAGTGGTAAATGACTGGGTTTTTATTCCGTGTGTTGAATAATCCATTTGACAGTGTCTTCTCCTTTACTTTTTAAGCGTAACCAAGGAATTTCAAGGAACAGCTGATTTTGGGATCTCTGTGAGCAACTAAAATGTATAAGCTCAGAGACATATTTTGGTGGCAATCATGCATAGCTTTAAAAGTATACAAAAGTACCTTATACTTTATTCTAAAATGAACTGGTAGTGTAACGAGGCCAGAATCGGGGATATGTGATCCCTCTTTTTTGTGTTTATACTTCACGAAGAGCAGGGACACGCTGGCTCACGACTTTCCCAGCCGTCCGCTTTATGCGTTCCCACCGATCTCGTTGTTACCACAGGTTATCAAACGGATCAGGGAGAACAAGTGCGCTGTGCTCCTAGTAGCCCCGCTTTGGAGGAACCAAATGTGGTTCCCCGAGCTGATGCAGTGATTGCCGTGAGAAGGGACCTCCTCTCACAGGCCAAGGGGATGCTCTGGCATCCTCATCCCGAGCTATGGGCCCTGTCTGGGCCCTCAACGGGTACCCGTTAACAAGAGGCCCCTATCACAGAGGCTAGAGCACCCTCTACTAGGCGGCTGTACGCCTTGAAATGGACAGTGTTCTCGAGCTGGTGCTCAACACGGAACATGGAAGCACAGTGCTGTGGAGTGACGGAGGTACTCTCCTTCCTCCAAGAGCTTTTGGACATGGGTAGATCCCCCATCCACGCTCAAAGTGTACATGTCGGCCATAGCGGCGTTTCAAGTCCCTGTGTCCGGTCAGTCACTGGGGAAAAACGACTTTGTTGTGCGCTTCCTCAGAGGGGCTAGGAGGTTAAACCCTCCTCGACCTCCCTAGGTTCCCATCTGGGACCTTTCCACGGTCCTAGAGGCCATGAAAGGTGACCCATTTGAACCATTGCAGTCTGTAGATTTGAAATATCTCTCACTCAAATGCATTTTCCTGATGGCCCTGGCCTCTGTCAAGCATGTGTGTGTCCTCTGTGAGCTCTACCTGTCTTGAGTTTGGGCCCAATGATTCTAAAGTCATCCTCAAACCAAAACACGGTTATGTTCCCAAAGTACTTGCCACTCCATACAGAGCGCACGTTATTTCACTGTCTGCTCTCCCTATGACTGATGATGAGAGAGACGCACATTTTCTCTGCCCTGTCGGAGCTCTGAGTATATACGTGGAGCGTTCTGCTGCTTTCAGAGAATCAGAACAGCTCTTTGTATCCTTTGGTGGCCGCACTAAAGGTCTGGCTACCACTAAGCAGAGCCTTTCACGATGGATGGTCGATGCTATTTCATTGGCTTATGCATCCAAGGGCCTCTGTGGCCCCCTGGGCGTCAGAGCTCACTCCACTAGAGGCATTAGCCGTTAGGCCCACTGTTACGTTGGTTGGAATATTTTGACTTTACTCGTCTTATAAGCCCTGGGCTCTTGCCCCGGGACGTTGACTGAGAAAGTTGTGAGCACGCACAGCGTTTTACACGGGGTTCCCGTAGCGTAAGCTAGCTTACGCAACAAGAGAGTACTCTCGAAAGGGAACGACCTGGTTACTAACGTAACCTCGTTTCCCTGAGATGAGGGAATGAGTGTTGTGTAACATGCCGTGCTTGTGCTTCGATCTGGTATCGCTTCAGTCGATGAAACCAAGGCAACCATGGGGGCGACACCTTAATATAGCCATAAGCCACGCCCATTTTGGCACGCGTAGGGCACGTTCAAATGTTAATTTGAACGTTTATTTAGTGGGAGAAATAGCACAATGTATTATTACTCAATGTAAACTCCATGAATTCAGTATATTATAGTATACAATATTGTGCTTTGAAAGATATGCATATTCCCTTGAAACCCAGAAAGGTTTTTTGTTGTTGTATTTTTCCATGTCATTGCATTATTTACAGCATAAGATAACATGAGAAATTTATTGAAAATGTATATTTTATTCATATGCTATGCTGTGTTGAGTTGTTTAAAAAATAAAATGACAAGAAATTACATGTATAGGCAAAACCCATAGGACGTTTCAGGATTTTTTAACCAAACTTTGTGTAAAGATGATTCTCAGCTATGTTATGAAAGATACAATGTAATGAATTTATATCATTTTACTTTATGCACTTATGCCTGTAAACATGCCATTCCCATTCAACACAATGTATCTAATTTGCATACTATTGTGTTCTTGGTGCAAACATGCAATGTAAAAATAAATGATCATAGGAATATTTATATTTAATATCCTTCCATTTACACCTTTGTCTCCCAAAACCCCATATATTTTTTCCTGAGATGTTGATTTATGACAAACAGCTTGAAAACAAGTCTGATGTAAATAACTAAAATATCATTATTTTCCATAAAAGTGCTAAATTAATGTCAGGACAAGCAGAAGTTGTCATGGTGATAACTCCAAACATTTGCCATCTCTGTAAAGCCCTGAATGTGACTTTCCAGAACATCCAGACTGAAAAACATGTATTGTGTTAAAAAATTCACTAAAATATAAGGTCCACTACAGTGAAGAATAAGGCTACTTTAAAAAAGACATGCATATAAAAATGTAACTTCAGTTAGTGAACAAAATTAAAACAAATTAGACAAAATGTCGATCGACAACTCATTGGTAATGTAGTTATAACTGCATAACACAATCAGGAGAATAAAAGTAAAATAAAAAGTTTTTAAAGGGGGGGTAAAATACTTAGTTTCAGTCAATCTCATGTTAATCTTGAGTACCTATAGAGTAATAGTGCGTCCTTCATATCTCCAAAAAGTCTTTAGTTTCGTCATATTTATAAAATAAAAATACAGCTTTCCGATTCTATCCGGAAAAAGCCGAGGTCCTTGATTCTGGGCGTGGGCGGAGCTATAGAGTCAAGCGGGAGCATCCACAACATACAAACTGCATCCACTGTTCCAGTAACACTGGGTTTTTTGGGAAGCTGAACAAGGTAAACTTTCCCTCACATCCCAAAACACACTTTTTTGGAGACATTCTTGACATCAACCATTCCTATTTAGCGCTGCTGATGATGATTTCCGGTAGTAGCGCGTCGATGAGCGCGGTCTTTCTCTCCTCTGGTCGACGTGTGCGTGAACGCGCTTTTCCGAGAGCAATGCTCATATAAGGAGTTCCACTCTGGTCTACGTCATTAGATCTACGATAGAAAAAAAACAGCCGAAACGTGTTGCAACCCGGAAGTATGATTTTCAGCACAGAAATTCTCTGTTATTCGTTCACAATAACTTTTCAAACTTTGGCCATTATTAGCATGAGAATCCATCTCTTTAACACTGTAAACAACTCTGAATACATGAAACACCATTGTACCCCCCCTTTAATGTTTTAATGTATTACAAAAATATGATTTCAATACCGAGAGCTTGCTCTTAGTGTGTAAATGTGTGTGGCTCTTAAAAGAGCCGTTGGGTTTTTCTTCTTCGTGGATCTCTTAACCGCCGAACCCGTACAGGGTGCGTCCCTGCCGCTTCAGCGCGTACACAACATCCATGGCGGTGACGGTCTTTCTCTTGGCGTGTTCAGTGTAAGTCACAGCATCACGAATGACGTTCTCCAAAAACACCTTCAACACACCGCGCGTCTCTTCATAGATCAGGCCAGAGATACGCTTGACGCCGCCACGCCGAGCAAGACGCCGAATAGCGGGTTTAGTTATTCCCTGGATATTATCGCGGAGAACCTTTCGGTGCCGCTTAGCGCCTCCTTTCCCGAGTCCTTTCCCGCCTTTTCCTCTTCCAGACATGACGACAGATACTCAAGTCACAACAAGCGAATGTGGAAAAACAGCTGGGAAAGAGGCGTTTATAGTCAGCTAGCGGACCTAGTTGAAACCACAATGGGCGGTTCTAGTAAACGTCACCAGTTACGCCTCCTGCTGTCCAGCTCAGTCTTTTTTTCGGGTACACAAAGGCAAAGATAGAAAATAGATTAAAAATAAATTCAATCAGTCTTATATTTGTTTATCATAACCCATAATTGTTCCTTCGTTCTTAATAAATGTTGGACTCTATACACAGTTGAGACGGGCATACGAATAATTACATACAGTGATCATATTTTCATAGCGGAATGGGGGGAAATTATCGCGCAGTGCCATGTAAATAATGCAGCGTCAGTGACACTTACTTACATTAAAAGTGCTTTAATATCATAAACTTGTTTATTTTTACAAATAATATTAGCAATGTACGATACAAAAACTGATTTCATTAATTCTATGCTGGGCTGATACTACTTTAAATAGTGATAGGATTCAAGAAATCACTCTCAGGGAGAAATTGTGTGGCTCTTAAAAGAGCCTTTGGTTTGAAGAGAAACTTCGGTCGGGTTACTTGGCCTTCGCGGGCTTCTCGGTCTTCTTGGGCAGCAGCACGGCCTGAATGTTGGGCAACACGCCGCCCTGAGCGATGGTCACGCCGCCCAGAAGCTTGTTCAGCTCCTCGTCGTTGCGCACCGCCAGCTGCAGGTGTCGAGGGATGATGCGGGTCTTCTTGTTGTCCCGAGCGGCGTTTCCAGCCAACTCCAGGATCTCAGCGGTCAGATACTCGAGCACAGCGGCCAAATACACCGGAGCACCGGCACCGACGCGCTGGGCATAGTTGCCTTTGCGGAGAAGCCTGTGAACACGGCCGACGGGGAACTGCAGTCCCGCCCTGGAAGAACGACTCTTGGCCTTAGCACGAGCCTTTCCGCCGGTTTTACCTCGTCCACTCATTGCGGTTTAAGTTCGTTTACGGCTTGCGAAGGGAAAGGAAAAACAAATACTATGCGGTTGCCAGTTGTGAGGTGACTTATAAAAGAAAGCGTGCTAGTCTCCCATTGGCTGAAATCTGAAAACATTCAAGGCCAATCAGTGATCTTCCCTCCAATCCCAACCCCCCTTTCTGCTACTGACACTCAAACGAGATGGCTCTGTCTGCGGACTGCAAGAGAGGGGCGTAACTTGAAGTGGGCGTAACTTAAAGTTGTCCAAATCACACAGAACCACGCGATATGTCAAACTCAAAACGAGATGTTGTCGGCAATACGATGACGTCACATTTCTTGCGCATCTCATTACGGCGCCATCTTGTGTGTCAAGTGGGTCAAGCGTTTGTGTTACGGAGCATGATAGGCTAATAAGCAATGGGTCACAACTGTGTTGTGTGGGGCTGTACCCGACACGACGAAGAGACAATATTTCGATATTACAAAAGTGATTTATCACCAAAGAACAGAGATGGAAAGGCTTTTCGTACAAGAGATGTAACGTTTGGCTGGCGAGAATAAACAGAGAGGGCTTCGATCCTGACCCAAACACTATAAAGTCTGCTTTTTATTTCAGGGAAATTGATAAACAGCTGAGTTCCTTTAATCGCTCCGTGCCTCTGCTCTCCATCTCTCTCCTACACTAAATTAGTTCGGAGCGTTGTGGTGGTGTAGTTTTTTTACCCAGATGGTGTTGTCTTGACACTGACTCTAAATGTATCGTATAATAAGGGCTGTGCATATCAGCCGCCTGGCTACAGCGATGTGAACCGTCAATGCAGGGCTCCAGACTAACTTTTCCACGAGGGAGAGAGAGCAAGACAGCGCTTAGTTTGGAGACGGTGAAGTCTTGTTTACACTTTCGCCTGGCTACAAAGAGAGAGGGAGTGCGCGCGCGCGACCGGCTCTCTCTCTTTCTGCTCGTTCTCTCAGTTAAACATGCGCCCTGTCACAAGCGCAGCAGTTCGTCTACATTACTCACCGATCAAATAAGACTTTGGCGGGACAAACATTCACTTTGGCGGGCGCTAAAACAAGTAAAATGCAGGAGAATTAATGCGTGAATTTAACCGAGTAACGTTAGTAAGTTACATGACCATGCACTCGCACAAATACGACCACATACAATTTTAACTCGCACATTCTCCAAAAATGGTCGCAGTCGAATGTGTCCCTGTAAATAACCTTAACCTTGTCGCCAGGTTTGGAGGAATTTGTCATTGTTATCTCAACACAAGAGTCAAAAATACTTAAAGTAACACCAAGTAACATTTCCTCTGCGGTCGCCCTACTGGTTGGAAGCTGAATTGTCCATTAGCGCTGTCGTAAATAATTTAGCCTACCGCAGCCTGGCTGTTTAGCGGGCTCTGTGTAAAGGTGGCCTGAGGAATTTAACTGACTTTTTGTGGATTATACGCGGGTTTTTATGGACTACTACAGCATCCCGGCGGCTAAACAGACTGTGGCGAGGTTGCGTGAGTTCATGGAGGAAATGTGTTGACTGGGCGTCTCGCCACGCTTCGCCCGGTATCTTTTTGTTTTGTTTTGTTTTTCCCTTCTCTTCGCGGAGGACATCTAGTTCAGTCCGGACAATTTATGTTTGATTGACTGAGTATTTGATCTGCTGGGACATTGGGTTTCTGGGGTTTAAATGTGCGTGGAATTGAGTTGCAATGTTTGTTTGATGTATATCGGAGCGCGGCCGCGCCTCCAGCGCTGAATAACTCTGTGTTGCCCGACGTGTATAAACCTTATATATCTGTCAATACACGTTGTTGAACCTGAGTATTGTGAACTTTTCGTTAATGTACAATTATTTTAAGTTTATACATGTATGATTGCTTGTTTATTTTGTTGATTTAAGGGGGTTCTTAACCAAAAATAAGCTGGTTTCTGTCTGTAATCACCCCAGTATACATCAGATCCACCCGTTACCTTATGTTTTGCGTGATGTACTTTTCCCTTACTCTTTTAGTGTAAGGTAAATTGTTAGTATGATGCATGATTTACGCTTACAAAAGCGTCCGAATTTGAGGAAGTGGTGGGGGGAATGACGTATGCCGTAAAGCACTCGAATTTTGTAGTTCTTTTTGTGCACGGGTTCCGACCCGAAACCCGAAGTTACATAGTGCCAGTAAAAGCGATACAGACCACGTCAGGCTATGGCAGACGTGTCATTTAACTTATTTTAAGTCGATGTACCATCACAAGGGTCTTGGAAATATATTATGAAGGTTGAAAAGCTACTTAGTGTTACTTTAAAAGGCGGTTAACATGCATGACAGCTTTGACACACAACATGGCGGCGCGCCGCAGAGGACAATGGGTAATTCGAGAAACGGAAACCCATCTATAGAGTCAACGGTAATAATAGTTTCCAGAGATAACCGTGTAAATCGACGTGTATAAGTAATATTGCTGCCTTTAACATTGCAGCAAGGGCAGAGCAAAGCGTCTGGAACTTTGAGCTTGTCAATCTGTCTCGCTGAGTGTCACACAGAGCAGGTCATTCTACAGAAACGTCCACTTCTATCGCAAGATGTCTTAAAATTAATATATTTTTCTAACGTTTAAACTTAGACCACATTATTAGATTACCATTTGACTTTATGAATACACATAAATGACAGCTTAATGATTTTTTATATTTTTTGTGTATTTATTTAAAGACCGCATATACACCATTTTTTGTCACTGGTGTTACCTTAGCCTACTTATTTGGCAATAGCCTATTAACGTTGTTTTATTTTTGTGTGATTTTAAAAAGTGAATCAAGTTTTAAAAAATTATATTTCATTTATAATTGCTTTTTGAACTGTCTTATTCACAAAACATAAAGCAGAACGACTGTTAATATTAAAATGTATGCATTTGGCAGACGAAAAGTGTGCTTGAATGAGGTTAGTTCATTTGCGCAACCATGTATTTGCTATAACGATGAACATATTTGAACACCAGTTAAAATCAAGTAATGATGCAATCCTTTAAATCTGAACTTTTGAGTGTAGCAGAATTAAATGGATGTAAAATTAAAAATAATTTTACAATATGTAATTTTACAAATAACATATTGTTTTGTTTTAAAATGTAAAGAAATTGTAACCGTAAAGTGTCTTTTAAGTGTAATATTTCTGTACAGGCTATAGGGGCAGAAAAATTGATATTTCCATAGAATGACCCAGTAGATTGCCCTGGAGTGGTCGCTTTCCATTTAATATTATATTATAATAATTATAATGTAAATGCATGGGTAAGATGTCACCTAATAGATGTACATGCAGGTCACATAATTTATTGTTTTCTCAGTTTACGACTGTTTCCTCTTTATTTTTTTGTGCAGCTGTGGTGCTTTTGAGGTGACAATTCTTCATTTGTCCTTTAATCCTCATTGTGTTGCCTTTCAATTAAAATATTGTGTTATGAGTGTGCAGTGTGCTTGTTGTTCATTTGTCTCAAAAGTATCATACGATTTGTTTGTCAGCGGCGCATTTAGCTGTTCATTAGTGCTGTTGATATCAGTCAACATTTTTAATCATCAGCAAATCAGGAATACAATAAGACATCAAAAGATGTTTAAAATTATTTATTTAAAAAAGAAAAGGGAAAAAAAAGAAATAAAGCCCAATTCCAAAACGGTATATTAGAGCTTGTTCCACACTTTAGTTGAGGTGGAAAGAATAATTGATAGACCGATTGCAATATTGTTTTCTTGCAATACATTATCAGTATCTGGCACTAACGCAGATTACAGCTTGCTTTACTTACTGTATACCAAAACAAGCATCTCGGTTCTTGAACAGCTTAGAGTCAGTTTAATCAACTCTACGCGAGAGCAAAAGCATACGGAACTGTCTGTTAAACGGGCAATTAAACGGGTTATTCCCAAATATCTACTGACCAAGTCTCTTTCCCGACACCCTGTGGAGGGTTTCAAACTTAACCAGCAATTTACTTAAATGTTATTGTGCTTTGAACAGCCAACTCATTTCTTCAGGCCTAATAATAGAGTTGAGCTCAATGGTTTGACTTCTGTGTTTCTGCTCTGTGGTTTTTACCAGAGTAGAGGAAACATTTATGCCTTTTCTGCATCTTTAATTTCACAAACCTCATAATTTCATCACAAGAGCAAAGATTCACTGAGTGTCTGTGTAATTTTCATTTACTTTCTTTTTTTTTAGAAATACAAAATCATGTTAATTTCTTCTCTAAAGGAGGGCAGTGATGAAAGATGTCACTTCTAAACTACCGTTGCCACTACTGTCCTTTCAGAGAATAAATGAACATGGTTTTAATCCTCTAATGGCATGGATTTTTATTTTGTGAGGGAAGAGGAAAAGTTAATTTTTTTGGGGAGCTTGGGGGTCCCTGATAATAATTTCATCATAAAATGTGTCCAACCAATCACAGCCATCAAACAATTATATAAACAAACTACTAATTACATCTAACACCTCATGTATAAATGTTTCTCACATTTCATATAAATATCAAACACATGCATACACACTTTACTTTACTGACTGACCCTAACTGACCCCTGACCCCTAACTGACCCCTGACCTCCCGGCTGTCTCTCAAGCCTGATTCAGGGATCCTCTCGTCCTGACTCTCCTCAAGCTCACGGTCAGAGGGAATGACCCGATCATGTTCCTTCTGCCCATAACATGTTCTTGTGTCCATTTCCTGTAAGTTTCAGTAGATAGTAAACACATTGACTATTGCGTTCAAGTCTTGTCAGATAGATGGTAGTGTAACGCACATGAACTCCACCACAAAGTCGTAATTACGAGTGGGAGGCAATGGCGGAAGCAAATTGTTTTCAATCATAAATGTATTTCTGAATACTGACAGTATAATGTAGTTTGTGTGCATTATGTGTGTTGTTAATGAAGAAGAGAGATCAAGTTTACCAGAAAACACTCATTCAGACATGAGCTGAAGAGCTTGAGTGACCAAACTACATTTCCCATCATTCTCTGTGGCAGCATATACTACTACTACTACTACTACTACTACAACTGCTATACTAATACTAATACTAATAATAATAATAACATAAATTAAAACCATAATGTGCATTCTTTGAGTTTTCTGAGCTCGTAAAAACAAACTTCCCTGGAGGACGCACAATATGGTCCTAAACCTATTGATATTGCACAATGTTGCCATGAGGCAACAAACCAAAAAACACTATTTTAGTAAATAAATTAAAACTTTAAACAATCAAACATACTACTTTACATGCTGATGCTCATGCATTTATGTTTTATTTGAAGTTATTTCAATTTAAACATATTAAAAAGTGATATTTTTCTTACCAATTGATGGCACTGTGTCACACTTTGCTTCCTGAAATGAAGCTCCACCCCCAAACTAAAGGCCACACCCACTTCAGCTCCTCATTTCACTGAACAGACATGTCAGGTGATAATTAGGCTATATATATATATATATATTTTTTTTTTTATATATATATATATATATATATATATATATATATATATATATATATTAAAAAATTAAAGGGGCAGTGTGAGGTCCAAAAAGTTATTTTTCCCTGAGAGCAACATCATGCCGTCTTGTTGTGGACAATTATCAGTTAATTTGTACATATGAGTTCATATTGAGTCTCTGATCATTTGAAATGAATATTAAATATCTTATGAATATATTTTTTTACTTTCTTCATATAAAAAAAAACAATCACACTGGGCTTATAAATGTTGACAAATTGCTGCAAATTAGTTAAAATAGGATCAAAACACTTTCATGATGAAGATTTTTATCTCATATTACAGAAATATTTTTTTTAATAAACTAAAAAAGGATGGAAAATATGCAGATTCTGCCAGATTTGAATGATATTGGATTACTTGTTTATTCTATCAATTGTAAAACAAGCTTTATTAAGCAAACAAGCTATTTGATCAGCAACAGGGATTGAACAGCAACCTAAGCGTACGCCTCTGAAGTATGAATGAAACTAATCCAATCCTGATTGGTGTTGCGTCGTGACATGTGACGGCATAACCGGATGCATAAAAGTGTCGCCGGCGCACACACATTAGCTTTCGCTCTTCAGCAAGCGCTCTCTGTTTTTGTCTGTCTTATTTGGTGTTGTCTGTCTGATCCAGTCACTGTATTATGGCGAGTGAGCAATTCATTAGATGTGTGCACCCCTGCCCAAAATATATTACGAGTGGGGACACGCATCAGTTGTGTGTGAATTGTTTGGGAGTGTAACACACACACACACGGGCAGCTCTTGAGGGTGTTGTCTGTGATCTCTGTGTAACACTCCCTATCAGTACTGCGCTCGCGTTTCCCGTTGTTCAGGTCCCGCGTCCATTGAGGCGGCGCGGCGACTTACAATCGCGGGGTTCGCAAAGGGATCTTGCAGATGAGGATGAGACTGCTGCGGCATTTTCTCATTCCCTATTTGAAGTTTCTGTGGCTCCCTTTCATGGTGCAGAACCCCGCGCTTGCGGCTTCTTCTGCCCGTGATGAGAACCTGATGTTTGAACTATCTTCTGAGGGAGTGGGTGTGTTCAGCATCGAGGTGGATGAATGTGAATTAGACTCGCCAGCTCACGTTCTCTGTTGTTCAGGTCCGCGACTCAGATCGTGGGGTTCGTAAATAAAATAAATAATAAAATATTAATTTAGCTGATGAGAGTGAGACTGCTGCGGCACTTTCTCATTCTTTATTTGAATGGTTCTAAGCCCAGGGGGTCGAGAACAATGCTCAAAGAATACCCGAAACCAGCCTCGAGGGGCTGGTTCCCGTAATAGATTTTGTTGAAGCGTGTCAAACGCTTACCCAACATATCTGCATGGGTCCTGCGTATAAGCAGGATTGGGTGATGGAACAAAAAGTATACTCTTTACTGGTCAGAGAGGCAATATGATGGGTTCCTCCTCCAGACAGGGAGTCCGGATTTCTCAGCCGGTACTTTATAGTTCCAAAGAAGGATGGAGGGTTCCTGCCGATTTTAGATCTGAGTCACTTAAATCGTTCTCTGAGGAGCTTCAGGTTCAAGATGCTCATCATGAAATCAAATCAGGTCCGAGGACTGGTTTATCACGATAGGTCTAAAAGACGCATACTTCTGTGCTCCATCCTTCCAATACACAGGAGGTTCCTGAGGTTCGCTTTCGGGGGCGAAGCGTACCAAATTCGGGTTCTTCCGTTTGGCCTAGCACTCTCCCCTCGCAAAAGCTCCAAGTGTATGGATGCTGCTCTGGTCCTACTGAGGCGTCAGGCCATCCTTACACTTAATTTAATCGACGACTGGCCCATTCTGGCTCAGTCTCGAGCAATGGCAGTTCGGCATCGAGATGTCGTCCTTGGCCGTATTCAAAGCTTGGGTGTGAGACTCAACACGAAGAAAAGCGTGTTGGTGCCAGCTCAGAAAACTACGTTTCTGGAAGTGGTATGGAACTCAGATACAATGTGGGCACATATGTCTCCCGCGTGTATCGAGTCCATCCGGGCCATGGCATCTGGGATAAAGCTAGGCCAGGCCATCACTGTAAAGCAATTTCTAAGACTGCTGGGCCTCATGGCAGCTGTGTCCAACATAATACCTTTTGGACCTTCTACACATGAGGCTCCTTCAGTGGTGGCTGATAGCCAAGGGGATTTCCCCAAGGGGGAATCCGTTCCGAACAATCAAGGTTACGCGCCGATGCCTTCGTTTCCCTAATTAATATGGAAGAAACCTTGGTTCCTGTCCCAAGGGCCAGTGTTAGCAGCGTCATGTCGCCGGAAAACCGTTTCGACAGGCGCCTCCTTCACTGGCGTGGGCGCGGTCATGGATGGCCGCTTTGCCAGGGGTCTGTGGCAGAACCATCAACATTTTTGGCATATATTTTGCCTAGAGATGTTGGCTGTGTTCAGGGCTCTGAGGAGCTTCCTCCCAGACATCAATTTATCTGAACCGACAAGGGGGACTCAGATCGCGCCCTCTATCCAGACTGGCGCATCAGATTAATCTATGGTCCCAGGGGAAATTATTTTCTATTAGAGCAATATATGTCCCGAGGGTTCAGAATCAGGGAGCAGACATCCTGTCGAGGCAGGGGCTGAGGCCCGGGGAATGGAGACTTCACCCAGAAGTGGTGAAGATGATATGGCAGAGGTTGGACCAATGGAAGTGGATCTGTTTGCGTCTCGAGAGACGTCCCACTGTCCACTTTGGTTCTCCCTCACTCATCCAGCTAGCCCCACTGGGGTTGGATGCCATGGTACAGGCCTGGCCAAGGCTTCGCCTGTACGCTTTTCCCCCGATCGCTCTGCTCCCGGGAGTCCTGGAGAGGGTCCGTCAGGAGGGCATCAGTCTTCTTCTGATAGCCCCGTTGTGGCCGGCCCGAGTATGGTTTTCAGACATATTTTCACTTCTGATAGCTCCGCCGTGGCAGATTCCTCTGAAAAAATGCAGAATGTCTCCTGTGATGGGTAGGTTTAGGGATAGGGGCAGTGTAAGGGGATAGAATATACAGTTTGTACAGTATAAAAAACATTACGCCTATGAATGTCCTCACAAGGATAGCAAAACAAACCTGTGTGTGTATGTGTGTGTGTGTGTGTGTGTGTGTGTGTGTGTGTGTGTGTGTGTGTGTGTGTGTGTGTGTGTGTGTGTGTGTGTGTGTGTGTGTGTGTGTGTGTGTGTGTGTGTGTGTGTGTGTGTGTGAACGAACACAATAACAGTGAGAACAATCTCATCAGAACTGATCTGGAGAATATGATGTTCAAGTAGATGAACAGAGCCGTAACAACTTTAATAAATGAGTAGCTAAATATCTTAGACTGGATCTCTCTTTTCTTTATCTGTGTATTTCTGTGTGTAGTTTTGTCTCCTCCTCCCTCATCTCTTCTCTTCTTTCAAACACAGGAAGTGTGTGTGTGTGTGTGTGTGTGTGTGTGTGTGTGTGTGTGTGTGTGTGTGTGTGTGTGTGTGTGTGTGTGTGTGTGTGTGTGTGTGTGTGTGTGTGTGTGTGTGTGTGTGTGTGTGTGTGTGTGTGTGTGTGTAAGTAACACAGCGCTGTTAAAACTGTCTATTAATGTGACAGTATGGGCTCCAGTGCACTGCCTCTCATCTGTGAGTATTTTATTATCTTCTATACTATCTTCTTTTTTATGTTTATAATGCAATGTGTTCAGCTGAAGATGGGATAATATAATGATTGTTGTGTAGGAGAGTCTATGAATCCACAGTCTCACTTGTATTATTTATTGATCAGATTCAATGTGATGATGTTACGTGTTGATCAGATAAAGAGTTTGATGATGCATTTATCTGTGTGATAATGCATGTGAAAGCTGGAGGCAATGTGTGTGTTTTTGCTCAGTTTTGTTGTAATATCTGTCTTCCCATTTCAAGTAGTTGAGATAAATCTGATTTATTTGAGTTATTGTTGAATGATGCTGTATCTTTAAATAATCTCTCCATCAGAGACTCTTATTGAGAAATAACTGCAAAAATGATTTGAAAACTTAAATTTCATTGTCATTCTATGGACAATCAGTTTATCAAACAAAGTTGAGCTTTTCACAGAACTAACTTCTCTTTTCTGAGACTCTTTTCTCTTTTCTTTTCTTCTCTTTTATTTATAACCAGTTCGCCTGCACTGCATATTTAGTTGTTGGATGAAGTCAGTTCATATAATGTGGTCTGAATATGGTTTGTTTTTGAGTCCTTTTAGGAAGAATCATTTAGTGTTGGCGTATGAACTATTTCTGACCGAGGCCAGAGCTAAAACAAACGAGGTGTGAAAATGCTGTTAGACCAGAAGCATGAGGTCACTTAGGTCTTCTTACTGTTTTTTGTTCATTTCAGCTGTAGGCTACTATGTCCAGATTTCTTTTACAATAAAGTAACAATTAGGGGTGTGCACGAATATTCGAAACCGTTATTATTATTCGAAAAATTAAATACTATGCATAAAACCCCCTTAGCTGTTCTAAATCCACTGTAAAACACGGCTTCAAGGGCTTATTGCTTTTATAAGATGGTTACTCCATACAAATATTCATTTTATATTTATTTTATTAATAAAATAAACGCCAGCAACAAAAATATAACGTTATAACTTCCTCCGCCAAGCAATGTAATTCCAGAGGTTGCCAAGCAACACATGCAGCAACAAAACATCACAAACCGCTGTGTTGAGTCATTTTCCGTTTTATAAAATTAATGTGAATTGTGTTGTAGTATTTACATGGATACATCAGGATCCCACATTTTTCTCATTGCTGATGTTTTATGTTTGCATATTTCACATAATCATCTGACTGTAGTTCCTTATGCTGCAAAATATTATCTGCTATTTATTCAATAAATCCAACAGTCTTGCATTGTAAAATAGTTCAGTCAGACTGTATAGCATACAGGCACAAGTCGTTCTCTTGCTACTGGTTTATTTGAAGACTTTTCTCCAAATCCACCGTGAAAACGTACTCTGTTACTAACGTAACCTCGGTTCTCTCTAGAAGAGGAACGAGTACTGCGTCGAAAGACGCTACGGGAAAGGTTCTTTCTCGAGATATTGAAGCCTAAAAATGAATCCTTAATTTTGTAATAATGTAAAACGCTTTGCAGCAGCATACAGCCTTAGGCGGAACAACTTGCGCGCCTATTGGCTGCTCTGCGTCAAAAGCAGCAGCCTATGCGAGGCCTCTCCCAGAACGGGCGTGGCCTAGGCCTATAAATATCCGAGCACGGCTGTAAAATACTGATTTTCATCACCGAAGCGACGCAGAGTATTATGCATGCACGGCACAGAGACGCAGTACTCGTTCCTCTTCTAGAGAGAACAGAGGTTACGTCAGTAACCGAGTACGTTCTCTTACGAGAGTTCTCTCGTACTGCGTCGAAAGACGCTATGGGAATCCCGTGCAAAACGCTGTGTGTGCTCAGATCCGACACCAGACACCCAAGGGCGCGCACGCCCGGGGCACACATAGTGCCTGATCACCAGAAAACTCACACAGAGTTCCAGGGAGAGCGGCTAGAAAAGCGTCATCCCTTTAAAATTAGTGTCCTGAAGGACATTACAGCATATATATGTATATAAATATATATGCTGGGTCATTACATTGCTCATAGGACGTAATTGTCAGTGAGTGATGCTTAAAACATTTTGGCAATCTGGGCCGTAATAAAACGGGGCAGAAAACACCATGTTGTGTCTTTTAGACCGAGAGCAGTCTGGCCTGTAAGGCGGGAACCTCTAGGTTATAGAACCTTATAAATGTAGACGGGGAGGCCCAGCCTGCCGCCATACAGATATCTTGCAACCAGATTCCACTAGACTAAGCCCACGAGGAGGCCATGGAGGATTCAATCTCCTAGCTCCTTTAAGGAAACAAACAACCAGGTCGTTCCTACCAAGTGATTGGCCAAGCGTTGGATTGACGAACACTGCTATAGCCGCCACGTAAACTTTGAGCGTGGATGGGGTCCTACCCTTATCCAGCAGCTCCTGTAGGAAGGAGAGAACCTCCGTTTCCCCGCACTGCAGGGGTGATATACCCTGGGGTGAGCACCAGCCAGAGAACACAGACCATTTAGAGGAATAGAGCCGTCTAGTGGACGGGGCTCTAGCCTGCTCGATCGTGTCTAATACTGCTTTTGGGAGGTTAGCGGGTACCCGTTGATGGCCCACACATGTAGGGACCAAAGCTCCGGGCGAGGATGCAAAATTGAGCCCCTGGCCTGAGAGAGGAGGTCCCTCCTCACTGGTATCGGCCATGGAGCAGTGCTCGTCAGCTGCATAAGTACTGGAAACCATGCTTGGTTTGTCCAGAACGGAGCCACGAGTAGCACTGAGCATCCACTTTCCCTGATTCGCTCCAATACCTGAGGTAGAAGCGAGACAGGAGGAAAAGCATAGAGCAGGCAGCGGGGCCAGACGTGGGCCAGCGCGTTCTCGCTCTTTGAGAAAAATTTCGGACAATGAGCGTTTTCCTGAGATGCAAACAGGTCTACTTTTGCTCTGCCGAATATCCTCCACAGCATTTGTACTGTCTGTGGGTGTAGAGACCATTCTCCCGTAGGAACATTGTTCCGTGAGAGTCTGTGTGGGCCGATATTCAGGTGCCCAGGCACTGCTCTCATTTTCTGACTGGGAGACAGTGAACTTTTTACCCAGTTGATTCTGAGACCTAAAAACTTGAGGTGATCGAGTAATATGGTCCTGTGCTGTACAAGCTCTGATCGAGATTGGGCTAGAATCAGCCAATCGTCAGTAATTCAGAATTCGTACGCCTCGGAGTCTCAGGGGTGCCAGCGCCGCGTCCATGCACACTGTAAATGTACGAGGTGCTAGAGACAGGCCGAACGGGAGGACTGTATACTGATACGCCTGGCCCTTGAAGGCGAATCTCAAGAATCGCCTGTGACGTGACGCAATTTGTATTTTGAAATACGCGTCTTTCAGATCTATTGCCATAAACCAGTCCCCTCGGCGAATCTGCGCGAGGATTTTTCTGGTCGTGAGCATTCTGAACTTGCGCTTCACAAGCACTTTGTTCAGCTGCCTCAGATCTAAAATGGGTCTGAGACCCCCACCTTTCTTTGGCACCAGGAAATATCTGCTGTACAAACCCTTCGCTCTGAGCTTGAGATAAAGGCTCTATGGCCCCTTTGCTCAACAGTTTCGCTATTTCGGCTCGAAGTAGATGTGCTACTTCTGTTTTCACAGTAGTCTGCAAAGATTGAGCATGTCAGCGGTATGGAAGTATTTTAAAGTTTCAGATGAGGACAACCAGCGCCGCCGCTCCCACCACGCGCATGAGCTGAGAGGGCACCCAAAAATTGCATCATGAAAAATCAATAATTATATGCCGATCAATGTTGTTTTCGTCAACGATGACGATAACGCAATTATTTCGTTGACGCACCTTTTTTTATGACGATAACGTTACCATGACTAGCTAAAAATGGCTCTAAGGTGACTAAAACATGACGAGACGTTTTCGAGTTTTCGTTGACGAGACGAGATGGAACGAAAATGATTATAAGTCTGACGTTCACAATGCATGTTATTTCTGCCTATTTTGCGTGAAATCGGTCTGTTTTGAGCTAAAAAAAGTATCAGCAATGCCGCATTCTAATCGTTGTTGTACGCCCACCACCCGGCTGCCGCGCACCAGATTCCACACAACAACAACCAGTGTTGCCAGACGTACGATATTTATCGCATTTGTACGGTAATTTTGACCTCTGTACGATGTACGATCAATAATGAAAAAAATCCCATAATGTACGATAATTTCAGAATTGCCCGCAAATTAGTTAAAATCTCCCGGAATCTAGATAGAGCGAGCAAGAGCGCGCATGTGTAGCGCGCGCACAGCAGAGAACGGGAGCGAGAGACCTTGCGTGTGTGTGCTAGTGTGCGTGTGTGCCTCACGAAGCGCATGTAAGGACCCAACCAATCGAATTATTCAGAAAGTCTAGTTTATTATGCAAAGGTTTTAAGGTTAACTGTTGTTTTATGAATTGCAACACTTGCTGCAACCTGTCAAACCTAAGCCCATTTCCAATACTTTTTAACCTAAATTAAATTGTCTACTTTTTGACTACTTTTTTTTTCTTTTTTTTACTAAAATTGACTAAAACCTTTTTGTTTTTTCGTCGACTAAAACTTGACTAAAACTATCAAGTTTATAAGTGACTAAAATGTGATTAAAACTAAAAAGCATTTTCGTTGAAAAGACTAAGATTAAAACTAAAAGGGCTGCCAAAAACAACACTGATGCCAATATTATTTCAGTATAGAAATACAGACATCCCAAGTCTCCCGGAAGTTCCGGGAGTCTCCCACATATTGATAGCGGCTCACTGATGCCCGCAAATTAGTTAAAATCTCCGGAATCTAGAGTGAGCGCGCCCGCGAGACAGAGACTGTGCTCCAAACCGTGTAGAGTGGGAGAGTGGTAGCCGTGTAGAGTGGCACGGCAGAGTGGGAGAGAGAGCAAGACACCGTGCGCGTGTGCCTCATGAAGGGCATGTAATATAAAAAATATATAATATATAAAATATTTTAGGTTTTGTTATGTAACTGTTAGTGGTAATAAAAGTTTAATGATTATTCTATTGGTTTGTGATTTTTCATTTCAAATCCATTAAAAATTAAGCAATATAAATAAATATATATTAAAGTTTTTAAAAGAAGCCATTTTCGGCTTCAGTTTCGGTTTTCGGCCAAGTGCATCCTAAATTTTCGGTATCGGTTTCGGCCCAGAATTTTCATTTCGGTGCATCCCTAATGTTTAGCACCCACTCTGAAAACCCCGGGAAGTTTTTCCCACGCATTCGCATGAGTAACTAGGGGTAGAATGAAATCTGGGCCCTGGTCGCAAAATGGCAGCGACACGAGAGCAACCGTGTGCTGTAACATGGACGCCGTGTTTGTAGCGTTTGAGGTGGGGGGCGCACTTAATCGAGCAGGCAGCCAGCGCACGCTCAGCTCTCTCAGTTGAGAGAGACCGCTCGGGGGCGAGCCCCGTAAGGCTCGTCATGTCTGGGTATAAATGTGGGTGCGTGATAGCGGGCACATTTATAGCACTGGGAGTACTGTCTATCAGAACTGACTGACCGTGCATTGGTTTCGTTTTTACAGAAACCGTGGGACATGCAGTGTGTAGTGATTGTGGGCACTGAATAGCGGGCACGTTCACTACATGTGATGCACAATCGACATGAGTCGATTTTATGTGTGCAAGCCCTGTATTGTGTAGGGCTGTGCTTGTGTGTACGAATGGGCACTGAGTTGTGGGCATTACAGTTACACCAGAGAATGTCTAATAAGGGGAGAAGGTTCACTCTCGCTACACTTCCGGCTTCTGACTGGTTGCAGTTCCACTCTGATTCCACATGAGGGCGCTCACAGGACGAGTGCAGAATGAATGGAGGTCTATGGAGCTATACCCCTCAAAATCCACTTTTCTCAAGATATAATTTTTTGTCTAGTAATTTGAATGTTGTATTCGAAAGGAGATGCAAAGAAATTGCACATTGCTGGGTGTTAGATTTTTTAGAGTCACTTATTTGCTTTAAAAAGTCTTTAAAATGTCAATGACGTCATACACATCGTACGACCAGAGATACTGCTTTACGGCAACCCTTCAGTCACTGTGGTGCTTTCGCGCTCTGCACTTTCTTTTCTCTCGAGGCATCGCCAGCACAGCTGACACAGGTAAACACACGTGCTAGAAGAGTTTCTGCTAGAATACATTCTGTTCCCGCTTCGGATGCCATGATGCCGTCAAGCGGTATCTCTGGTCGTAACCAGTCCTTCACTGACCAATCAGCGTTCATTAGCAGAATGCTAGCGTGTTATGGGCAACAACAACTTAACCTGTAAGAAATCGAAAGGACATAAGTACTCGTTCATTCAATTTTCGACCTATAACCCATGTTGAACTTGCCAAACCTACAATCAAATCTGAGATTGCTCAACGGCAATCGGCTGAAAGGGACAAATTTAGCCGTCTAGCCCCATAGACTCCCATTCATTTTGCACTCGGGGGCGATCGCCCCCAGTGGAACTCTGGTGGAACTACAACCAAAATTCGGTACAATAGGACTTAATAGGGAGTGAACAGGCTCTCCGTAGACGGGCTCTGGTTACACACATAACACCATCGGCCGTGGCACCAGAAAAATAAAAATTTTCAGAATTACCTGGGACTGTTCAAAGCTGAAGCA
The DNA here is from genome assembly GCF_949152265.1 of Phoxinus phoxinus. NCBI lineage: Eukaryota > Metazoa > Chordata > Actinopteri > Cypriniformes > Leuciscidae > Phoxinus > Phoxinus phoxinus. The sequence goes on from NC_136877.1 coordinate 50,208,986, forward strand.
GAAGTACGCACCCTGGCTGAAAATGGGGCTTTCCAGGACTTCGCGAAACTCAGGAAGAAAAGGCGTGAGTCGTGAGGACGACGAAGTACGGTCCCCTGCAGAAAAGCAGCCATCCAGCCGGTTAAGCGCAGGCTCTTCAGGCGTCGACCACTCGAGGCCGAGGCTCGCGACGGCCTGCGTGAGCAGACGCATCAGGTCTGCCTCGATGCTGGCTTTTCCTCCTCGACGGTCGCGAGCGGCGGGGGCGGTGAGGTCCACAGAGCTCGCCCATCCCTCGCTACACGAAGCGAGAACAGCAGTCGTCCTCCACAGACGCGTCCTTCACCTTCATCGTCCATGACGGACGCGGCGGCAGACAGCGGCCGTTGTCCGTCGGTGAGCGAGTCCAGCGAAGCGAGTGGAGAAGCTTGCGGTGGCAGCGGCGAGCTCCTCGTGGTGGAGGGAGGTTCCGGGTTCTGCTGAGCACGAGGCTTTTTACGGCGAGGCGCTGCAGCGGGCGGAGGTGCAGCTTCAGCGAATGAAGCCAGGCGTGTCCGCAGAGTCACCATAGGCAGGGGCGCCGCTAGAAATTTTAGGCCCTATGAAAGAATATCAGGTTGGGCCCCCCACCGCACCCATTCCATTAATAAAATCAATCTCTGGGGGCCCCAAAAGTGCGTGGGCCCTTAGAATCGTCCTAACTTTTCCCCCCTTAGCGGCGCCCCTGACCATAGGCATCAAATCACAGTGATGGCAGCCGCCATCAGCGAGTGCTAAAGCTGCGTGATCCTCACCCAGGCAGGAAACACAAGCACATGGTGGTCCCCGTCGCTGAGTGGGGCTCTACACGAGCCACAGGAGGTGCGAGGCATCTTGAAAAAGACGCTCGGCTCTTTTAGTGAGTGAAAAAAAAAAGGTTCTAGTATATTTAAATAATCTCTCCATCAGAGACTCAGAGAGTTTGAGAACAGAGAACGAACACACAATCAGCTTCTCGATCACTTCTCTTTCTCTCTGACTCTCTTATTGAGAAATAACTGCAAAAATTATTTGAAAACTTAAATTTCATTGTCATTCTATGGACAATCAGTTTATCAAACAAAGTTGAGCTTTTCTCAGAACTAACTTCTCTTTTCTGAGACACGTTTCAGTTATTTATAACCAGTTTGCGTGCTCTGCATATTTAGTTGTTGGATGAAGTCAGTTCACACGTGTCAGAATAACCGCAGGTTTCCAGAAGAAGTTCATCACGTCGACATATGAACATGTTCCACCAATGCTTGACAACCAGACTTTTGTTGTCCTTTTAAACATATTGATTTATTCATGTTTTGCAAAGCTAATAATTTTTGTCTTTGTTGAGAAATGTCTTGACTGAAAACTTGAGCTATATTTACTTCAATTTTACTTTTAATAGATTGCAAATATATCATTTTTTAATGTGGTTTAAGGGCTTTTTCACACTCGTTTGTTTGAGAGACTGCAAGCGGTCGACACATTAAAATACTGTGGAGTGAATATGTTTGTTTTTTGGGTCATTTTAGGAGGAACTGAGATAATTTAGTGTTGATCTATGAATTATTTCTGGCCGAGGCGAGAGCTCTTGAAGTGCTGAAGCAAACGAGGTGTGAAAATGCTCTCAGACCAGAAGCATGAGGTCACTTGCAGCAGGTTTTCTTTCTGGTTGTGGTTCATTTCAGCTGCAGGCTACTCTATGTCCACATTATTTTACTATTAAATCTAAATTAGGGGTGTGCACAAATATTACAAACTGTTATTATTATTCAAAAAAGAAAATACTAATAAGTATTTACGGCCAGTAAAGCAATTAACATTCTCAGTGAATCCATGATAAATCCCAATCACCAACTCACAGTTATAATTAAATGCACTGGGTGGCGCTGTGGAGCGTGTTAACAAATGGATTGTATTTGATCACATCATTGAATCTATCAGTATATCAGTGAATCAGTGAACCAGTGAATCGACTCTCGTATCAGTTCACGAGTCCTGTGCAGGGCCGGATTAAGAGTTCAGAGGCCTCTGGGCACAATGACTTGTAGGACCCCCCCAGCATGGAAGAAAGTCATTAAATTATTTGAAATATGAAAATAAAACACAACATAGAATTCTACGTAGACACTGTATAAATTGTACATTGATTCATATTAAAGCTACTATTAAAGTTCTCAGTCAAGAGTGAGGGATTTGCTCTTTGTATTTTGTTGTTTTATTAACAGGGAAATTTTTAATTGTCATCATTTAGCCTACTCTCTCAAGCCGTTTCAAACCCAAATAAGTCTCCCTCTTCTGTTGAAAATAAAAGTTATTTGGAGGAATGTGGGTAACCAAACAGTTGATGTACCCCAGTGACTTCCATAATAGTTTTTTTCCTACTATGGTAGTCAATGGGGACCAGCAACCGCCCGGTTAGCCACACTCCTCAAAATATCTTCTTTTGTGTTCAGCACAAGAAAGAAATTAATACATGTATGGAACAACATTAGAGTGAGTGAGTAAATAATGACAGAATTTTTATTTTTGGGTAACTATCCCTTTAAGGACAAGCGGCTGCATGTTTACTATTAGGGCTACTGTCTCTTTAAGATCTGCGCGCGACGAGTCTAATATACACACATTTGACAAGCAGATTTGTTTCTTTTTTTTTTCTACTGTTCTTTCACTTTAGACATAACCAACTTTGTTTATGTAAACCTTGTGTGTATTTGACAATATTAAAGCAATAAGACTCGAAAGATAACTTAACAGGTAAGTAACAGGTGCTGTTAGACAGGCGTTTAGTGCATGCACGCGTCGGCGGGTGTAACGTTATTGCGCTCAGAAAAGCGCCCGTTAGAACAGCGCATCAGCAGCGAATGACATGTTTAACCGGCAAGGCTTTAAAGCACATGCAAATAATTAATTTTTATAAACTACAGTGTCCCGTTCCTCTGCATTTCATGTGAATATACGTCGCGCTGTACAGTTTGTTGAGACGGAGGCGCCAGAACTGCAAACTGATAGAATGCACGATACTACGATATTTCTTCAAAAGCAGATCGTGGAGACATTTTAATCATAATATTTGACGGTGCCCAGGGCCCCTTAGATGTCCTGAGCCCCTGGGCAATTGCCCAGTTGCCCTAATGGTTAATCCGGCCCTGGTCCTGTGACGTCATTGTGTGTGATGATGTTAAATGCTGGAGAATCAGTTTTCATCTGAATGAGCATCAAAACAGAAAAACACTTTCAGTTCATGCAGAATTAACTCTAGACATGTGTCAGTGTGTGGTTTACATTGTGTTGAATGAATGGAAAAGCTTCATATCTGTGTTTCTTCTGCTTTTAGTGCTGATGTCCCTCGTTCACTCTGGACTCAGTCAAGGTACTGTCCGTTACTGCATTAAATTATAATTATGTTTTAACTAATGTGAATTGTGTTGTAGTATTTACATGATACATCAGCCTATACAACTAAATTAACAATATCTTACATATTTTGTAAACTTTTTAATTTAGTTTCATGAACATTTTTATAAAACATGGGCCTTTATTTTTATTTAAAGGCTTATGTCTGCTATGTTAGGCTCATTTTTTTAAATGTAAGTAACTAATTTAAACACACAAACTGGTTGCCGTTGTGATGAGACTTTCATGCTCGGCCAGACTCGGCTCGAAGTCGTGCATCTTCGGATGCGGAGTGCGCGCTGTTACAAGAAAAGCCGCGTGACAGTCAATAATTACAATAGCAGCAAAAACTCAGAAACATGCGAACAGAACTCACTGTGCAGAACTCATTTCTGTTTTAGTGGATTATGATATTTTTTGTGTGAAATCAAGGTCTGTGTTTATATTGTTCATATAATTTATATATCATTTGTTTACGTTTTCTAAAATCACTTTCATAATTTAAGTTGTGTTTGTTATTTATACGTTTATACATTATTTATATATCATAAGTTGCAGTACCTTTATTTTGAAGGACTATGCGGACTTCACGTCAGATTCTTAGATCATGCAAGAAAGCGGCCAAGTAAAGCTAGGTTTATACTCGCCGCGTCCGCACGAGCGCGAAGGTGTGCACGGCAAGCATTAGGTGTAATTTTTCCAAACGGCATTGCGGTGTGGACGGTCGTTGGGTGCGCAAGGGCCCATTTCGCTAGACTGTACATTTCCTGGAGAAAATGTGAGTGGTGCTTGCAGTGGCAAAAATTCGGCACGGTTGCTAGGGTGTTTCTAGTGGTTTGCTAAGGTGTTCTGGGTGGTTGCTAGGATATCCTGGGTTGTTTGTGGTTGGTAAGGTGTTTTGGGTGGTTGCTATAGTGTTGCTATGCGGTTAATATGGTGTTCTGGTTGTTTGCTAAGATGTTGATAGGTGGTTGGTTTAGGTCAGTGGTTCTCAACCGGGGGGGCGCGAGTAGGCTACAGATGGGAGGGGAAAAAAAACTTAAAAAAAAATAAAAATAAAATTGCACTAAACTGCTGTCATAAAAAGTTATCGTTTTGTATATACATAACTCCCGAATAAAATGTAAAATGTGTTTGGACTGATTTAAAAAAAAAAGAAGTTTTAAACAATTTTGATTGGTTTGTCGATAGTGAGCGCAAATGCAGGTGATAAGCGGTTTTATTAAGCGAGTCACTGAGTCGTTCATTCAAACGATTCGTTCAAACGGCCGATTTATCAAGAATGAGACAGATATTTATGATTGGGTGACTTGGGTCATTACATCTTTGACTCAACCGATTCGTTCAAAACCCTGAATCATTCAAAACACGATTGAGTGATGCTGTGAGATGCGCTATGCTGTGATCTTTGTTTGGATTCATCGGATATATTTTCGCTGCTAAAATAGACCAAATGTCCAAATCAGTCATTATTTCGTCTAAAATGTAAGTGACTTAATATTATTAACTTGTTTGTTGAACGTCATATGAAATCAGTGTCACATTTTCAATCGTGAGGTGATGGTAAATTAAGTGATGGTCAATGTCAGCTTTCTTGGTCGTCAGGTCGTGTGATGTAGCCTATGTTGCTGAACTGTATTCAAATGTAATAAATATCAAAACACCACATTTTGAAATTTAACTGCAGTATGCCAATTTAGTTTATTTGTGTGTGCTGCCTGCGCTCATAGACTTTAGAAAACGGCGCTCATTTGTTTAATTTCTCCTTGAGAAGCTGTGCAAGCCTCAAAAGTATAAGATCCATGCACCCTGACTGAGTCCGAAACTGTCGTATTCGTTTCTCATATTCGTCATTTGGTGGCTCTCAATTGTCAAAAACACCCTTCAAAATATTTGCTACGGATGCGAAAAATACAGAAAATCTAACCATCCGAATTAATTTTTATGACGGACGGAAGTTTCAAAACTATATATATATACGAATAAGCTAGTCAGAATATAGGTTAGCTTTCCTTTAATTTTTGTGAAATGCTCAGACGCATGCATCCACACACACACAAACATGTTTAAATACATTTATGTTGTTAATAAATAAATAACAATAATAAATAATTTGTTGTAACAGCAATATCTCCAAGTTTTGTTTTTCACTGTAAAAATGTCATGATTTGCCAATGCAAAGAGAGTACCGCCACCTTTCCCCCCCACTTGATTATAACACAAACAAATCATCCTCTTGGCGACTTTTTTTGTTGTTGTTGTTGTCAAAAGCAACAAATCCAGCGACTTTTACTGGTGTTTTTGGAGACTTTTGTGGTGTTTGGAGACTCGAAAGCACGAATCACTTTGCAGTTAGGCCTACTGTGCTCAGCGAGCAGCGGGTGCTGCCGTGAGCCCCTCTCCCGTCCAAAAGCACTCACAAGCGGTCAGTCTCTCAGTAGCATCGCGCAGCAGTCCCAGCCTGCAGTCAGAGCAGAAAGGAGACACACACCCCTCCGCGTCCAGGCTGCAAATGAATCGCGCATGCGCATGGTTCCCGCCCTGGCTTACAGAGCGGGGTAAATGTAAATGTTCACTCACTCACACAAAAATAAATCACTGCATTTAAATTGACTCACGACATAGCTCTCCATTCACTCTAGTCTAGTCTCTTGCCAAGTTCGCTTGTGCCAGCTCTCGCTAGTCTGTTATCAAATCTCGATTTACGTAGGCCTTTACTACAAAACCCCAACAGTCTTTTTAAAGACTAAACCCACAAACATTTTTGTTAAAGATTAGATCAAATCTCAGCCCTAGCTAGTATTTTTTTTAACTTCTAGGCATTAGCTACACTTAGCTAAAACTACCCACGCGACTAAGACACACACACACACACACACACACACAGATGAGGACTGCAATCGTTAAGTATTTGAATAAAATCTGAATTGTCTGCAAAATAATTATTTTGTTTGTTTAATTAAAGATCGTGCCTAAGTCCCGACTGATTATACGTCTCTCAACATAGCCACACACACAGTTACATATTGCCTAAACTTTATTGAAAACAACAAAAATGGAGAAATTTCTTGTGAGGACCAACAAGCCAACCGACGCACCACCAGCTGCAAAAAAACTTAGAAGGTACGATGAAGCATACCTGCAGTTTGGGTTTACAGTCACGGCTGATCTGAGACCGCAGTGTGTCGTGTGTGCCGAGGTGCTGGCAAACGACAGTATGAAGCCCTGCAAATTAAAAAGGCACCTCGAAACAAAGCATGCTGGCATTAAAAATAAACCGGCTGAATATTTTAAAAGAAAGCTTGATGGCCTCCATCAGCAACAGGCAACCATTTCAGTGCACAGCACGGTGTCTAAACAGTGTTTGGAGGCATCGTATGTAGTGGCCAAAAGAATCGGTAAACTGGGTAAACCGCATACAATCGCCGAGACTCTCATTTTGCCGGCAGCGCAAGACATGTGCAGAATAATGATAGGCGATAGTGCAGCAGCCAAACTCGGTGCAGTACCACTGTCCAATGACACAGTCGCTAGGAGAATTGTAGACATGTCCAATGATATCAGAGAGCAACTGATAGAGTTCGTAAAAAAGAGTCCTTACTATGCGCTGCAGCTGGACGAATCCACTGATATTGCTGGGCAGGCTCAGCTCCTCACCTATGTCAGGTATCTGCGGGACAAGGCGATTGAGGAGGATGTCCTGTTTTGCCGGCCTCTTCAGTCGCACACAACAGGAGAAGCCATTTTCAATGTCCTTGATATTTTTATCCGTGAAAATGGTTTGGCTTGGGACCGATGCGTTGGCCTATGCACGGATGGTGCGCAGGCAATGACGGGGGGTGAGCGTGGCCTAGCTGCTCGCGTTCAGCAAGTAGCTCCACTTGTGAAATGGACACATTGCATGGTCCATCGCGAAGCACTAGCTGCTAAAAAAATGCCGGTTCTCTTTGACTCCGTGCTGAACCAATCCGTGAAAATGATAAATCTCATAAAATCACGGCCGCTAAACTCTCGCTTGTTTGGGGTCCTCTGCCAGGAAATGGGGTCAGGGCACGAACAGCTGCTTCTGCACACTGAAGTTCGCTGGCTCTCCAGGGGGCGCGTGTTACAGCGGTTGTATGAGCTGCGAGAGGAGGTGAAGTGGTTTTTGACAGAAATCAAATCAGATCTGGCGAAGCATCTGGATGACACTATGTGGCTTGCGTCTCTGTCCTATTTGGTCGATATATTTGACCGCTTGAATGGCCTCAACCTGTCTTTGCAAGGCCGCCAAACTCATATTTTGCTCCTTGCAGACAAAGTGCACGCCTTCACACAAAAACTAGACCTCTGGCATGGTCGCATCAGTCGAGGGAACTGTGACATGTTCCCCACCCTTGCGGACTTTATCACTGATGCAGGCACGTCACACGATTTCTCCTCCCTATTTCAATCAGCGTCTGAGCACCTGTCAGCAATGAGAAAACAATTTGCGACGTACTTTAAAGAGGATTATCGCTCTTTTGCGTGGGTTCGAGATCCGTTTGTGTGCACAGCAAACGAGCTATCAATTGATATGCAGGAACAGCTTATTGAGCTGAAGAGTGACAGTAGACTGAAGGAACTCTTTAGCTCCTGCCCTCTTTCGTCCTTCTGGGCAGCATTGATGCAGGAATACCCTCAACTCTGTGACGTCGCCTTGAAGATTCTCCTTCCTTTCGCGTCAACATATTTGTGTGAGGCAGGATTCTCAAAAATGACTGCACTCAAAACAAAATACTGCAATCGTGCACAAATAGAGGATGATTTGAGGCTATGTTTATCAAACATTGAGCCAAGAATTGAGGATCTTTGCAAGGCAAAGCAGGCTCAGGTCTCACATTAACATCACCTACCTGCAAGCTTCTGTAAAAAATGCAGATGATGCCTACTATTTGTCACATTGTTTGTGTTTTCTGTTGTTTATCATGGACTTTTAGTTTGTTTTCCATCTTCAGTGTTTTCATCATCTCTGTCGTCATTTTCATTAGTTCATTTTCGTCACCTGTTTAGTTAATTAGCCTTGTTAATCATCATCATCATCACCTGTCGTCACTCGTTGTCATCTGTGTATTTAAGTTCCTGTCTCTCACCCTTCAGTTGTCGGTCAATGTTTGATTATGTTACAGTGTATCGTGAGTGTTTCCGTTTTGTGTAAGCTTTATTATAGTAAAAGTTTGAATTGGAGCTTTGTGCCTTTGCCTTTGTCTTCATCCGTACCTGACCCGTGACAGATTGACCGACCAAAAACGCTATGGAGGCATTTCTGTTCAATCAGAATGGGAGTTCATTGGAGGAGTTGGTGGAAGTTTACCTTCATCTTCATCAGGATGTTTACTGGGAGGAGGAGTTTTTGAAGCAACGGTTCTGGAGAGGACTTGATGATCCTCTAGCCCAGATATTGCTGCTCAGGGACTTAGATAGACCTTTTATTGAGTTTATGGACAGAGCTCTTTGGGTGTGTGGTTCCTCACTCACTGTGGGAGACATCCAGCCAGATCTTCGCGTCCAGCCAGATCTTCGCGTCCAGCCAGATCTTGAGCCCGCTGACCCTGCGCCAGAGCCCTCGTCGCTGCCCAGCACAGAGCCCTCATCGCTGCCCAGCACAGAGCCCTCATCGCTGCCCAGCACAGAGCCCTCATCGCTGCCCAGCACAGAGCCCTCATCGCTGCCCAGCACAGAGCCCTCATCGCTGCCCAGCACAGAGCCCTCATCGCTGCCCAGCACAGAGCCCTCATCGCTGCCCAGCACAGAGCCCTCATCGCTGCCCAGCACAGAGCTTCCTGCACCGCTGGTCCCGTCCAGCCCAGAGCTTCCTGCACCGCTGGTCCCGTCCAGCCCAGAGCTTCCTGCACCGCTGGTCCCGTCCAGCCCAGAGCTTCCTGCACCGCTGGTCCCGTCCAGCCCAGAGCTTCCTGCACCGCTGGTCCCGTCCAGCCCAGAGCTTCCTGCACCGCTGGTTCCGTCCAGTCCAGAGCTTCCTGCACCGCTGGTCCCGTCCAGCCCAGAGCTTCCTGCACCGCTGGTCCCGTCCAGCCCAGAGCTTCCTGCACCGCTGGTCCCGTCCAGCCCTGAGCTTCCTGCACCGCTGGTCCCGTCCAGCCCAGAGCTTCCTGCACCGCTGGTCCCGTCCAGCCCAGAGCTTCCTGCACCGCTGGTCCCGTCCAGCCCAGAGCTTCCTGCACCGCTGGTCCCGTCCAGCCCAGAGCTTCCTGCACCACTGGTCCCGTCCAGCCCAGAGCTTCCTGCACCGCTGGTCCCGTCCAGTCCAGGGCCTTCGCCACTGGTCCCGTTCAGCCCAGAGCCTTCGCCGCTGGTCCTGTCCAGCCCAGGACCGCCTTCGCCGCTGGCCCCGGTCAGCTCAGAGTCCTCTTCGCCGCGGGTCCAGTCCAGTGCTGACCTCCCCAAGAAAATTTTGGGGGGGGGCAATAAGTCCTCTGAGGGGATCGTGGAGGCCCTGCCGACACGGTCGCCATGGCCGCCCGAAGGGTCCTCACCGCCATGGCCGCCCGAAGGGTCCTCACCGCCATGGCCGCCCGAAGGGTCCTCACCGCCATGGCCGCCCGAAGGGTTCTCACCGCCATGGCCGCCCGAAGGGTCCTCACCGCCATGGCCGCCCGAAGGGTCCTCACCGCCATGGCCGCCCGAAGGGTTCTCACCGCCATGGCCGCCCGAAGGGTCCTCACCGCCATGGCCGCCCGAAGGGTCCTCACCGCCATGGCCGCCCGAAGGGTCCTCACCACCATGGCCGCCCGAAGGGTCCTCACCGCCATGGCCGCCCGAAGGGTCCTCACCGCCATGGCCGCCCGAAGGGTCGTCTCCGCCGTGGCCGCTCGAAGGGTCCTCACCGCCGTGGCCGCCCGAAGGGTCCTCACCACCGTGGCCGCCCGAAGGGTCGTCTCCGCCGTGGCCGCTCGAAGGGTCCTCACCACCATGGACGCCTGAGGGTCCGTCTGCTCCGCCATGGCCACGCCCTCATCCTGCTCCGCCCTGGCCACCTGCACGTCCTGCTCCGCCCTGGAGGCTTCCTGCTCCAGATCGGCCACCTGTTCATCAGCCTCCAGGGCGCCCACCCTCCCACCCCTTTGGATGTTTTACGGCGCGAGGACGCGCCTGGGGGGAGGGGGGGGTTCTGTCACATTGTTTGTGTTTTCTGTTGTTTATCATGGACTTTTAGTTTGTTTTCCATCTTCAGTGTTTTCATCATCTCTGTCGTCATTTTCATTAGTTCATTTTCGTCACCTGTTTAGTTAATTAGCCTTGTTAATCATCATCATCATCACCTGTCGTCACTCGTTGTCATCTGTGTATTTAAGTTCCTGTCTCTCACCCTTCAGTTGTCGGTCAATGCTTATGCTAATGCTTGTTTCTGTTTACGTTACGTTGTATGGAGAGTGTTACCCTTGCCTGTACCAGTTTTGTTTAAGTTTTATTATAGTAAAAGTTTGAATTGGAGCTTTGTGCCTTTGCCTTTGTCTTCATCCGTACCATACCCGTGACACTATTAGGCCTAGTAATAATAACAAAGCATAAATTAAATTAATATCAGAGGTCTGGTGCCAATTCCCAATTACAGCAATAGCCTAGTAATGATAATAGGCCTACTGATTATAATAATAATAATAATAACAACGATAGCATGTAAGCTCATATAATTATATAGCAATAGCCTAGTAATGATGATAGGCCTACTGATTATAATAATAATAATAATAACAACGATAGCATATAAGCTCATATAATTATATAGCAATAGACTAGTAATGATGATAGGCCTACTGATTATAATAATAATAATAATAACAACGATAGCATATAAGCTCATATAATTATATAGCAATAGCCTAGTAATGATAATAGGCCTACTGATTATAATAATAATAATAACAATGATAGCATATAAGCTCATATAATTATATAGCAATAGCCTAGTAATGATGATAGGCCTACTACTACTCATAATAATAATAATAATAATGCCTGCAAGCTCACATTAGAAGTCTGGTGCTACTGCCAATTATAACAATAGCCTAGTAATGATAATAGGCCTACCTACCGCTACTGATGATAATAATAATAATAATGTGGGCCTAAAAATAATAGCCTAGGGCTATCTATCTATCTATCTATCTATCTATCTATCTATCTATCTATCTATCTATCTCTCTATCTATCTATCTATCTATCTATCTATCTATCTATCTATCTATCTATCTATCTATCTATGCAAGGTGGGGGGATGGGGGCGGGGCACTGGGGCCCCAACTGCAATGAACCAGCTTTGGGGGGGCCCAGCTTGCAAAAGGTTGAGAACCCCTGGTTTAGGTGATTGCTATGGTGCTACTATGTGGTTGCTAGGGTGTTCTGGGTGGTTGCTAGGCAGTTGCTATGGTGTTCTGAGTGGTTGATATGTTGTTACTTGGCAGTTGCTATGGTGTTCTGGGCGGTTGCTAGGTGGTTTCAAAGGTATTATGGGTGGTTGCTAGGGCGTTGTTAGGCAGTTGCTAGGGTGTTCTGGGTGGTTGCTATGGTGTTGCTAGGCGGTTGTTAAGGTATTCTGGGTGGTAGTGAATGACTATTTAATATTAGCCTACAGCTAAACTTTGACTATAGGCATGTTGTATATTAATTGTTCGAAAAACCTCAAAGCATATTTTAATTGTTGTGCAATGTGTGCTACTCCATAATGATGTTAGTAGTGTAAGTAAACTATAGGCCCAAACATAAACTCAAGCCCAGCCGTCCAAGTCCTGCCCTGGATAGCACACCTCTCCTCAATGAGCCGCACGGTTCGACTGTCATCAAGATCTTGAGCACCAATGCTCAGCTTTATTCATTCAGTGGTTTAGTTGGAAGGACTGGAAGAGAAAAGGGCTTGAGAACAGACAGACAGAAGTGAGTGAGTTCCCAGTTCAGGGGCCTCATTTATAAAACTGTGCGTAGGAACCTTACTAAAAGTGTACGTACGCACAAAAGCCAAAAATGGCGTACGCAAAAAAAAAATCAGATTTATAAAACCGTGCGTACGCACACCTGCACGCAATTTTCACTTTATAAATCACAGCCTACCTGATAATTTGCGTACGCAAAAAAAAAACATTTACCGCCCTTTCTCCGCCCACATTCAACCATATATAGACAATGCAAATCACCTCATTAGCCATGCATATATTAAAGGAGCAAGGAAATTTGTGTTTTTTAAACCATAATGAGTGATAGGCCTACATCCATTCAAGAATGGAAGTGAAAGAAATTAAATTTACGTACTTTCAGCATATAGTTCCTTTTATGTCTTTAAACTAAACATGCATGTATGTATCTTTAGCACCCATAATGGTGATTTAATGTTATTCTTCTGACCCAAAAATTTTCAACTGTAACTCCTCCAAGAGCTTTAACTCTACAAACTCGGGTCAGACCTTCAGACTGTTCTGACTTGGTGTGTTATATCTTTTCAAACTGTTTTGACTTTCAGTTTTCTTAAAAATGTATATAAAAAATCATAAAAATCCCATAGACTTACATTGCAGAGTGCTCAAATTGAGCCAAGACAAGGTTGGGCCATTAGTGTACAAGCCAAAAACTCAAATCTAAACTCCCTGAATCCCTAGACTCAATTAAACTACCATTCTAAATCTATCTATCTATCTATCTATCTATCTATCTATCTATCTATCTATCTATCTATCTATCTATCTATCTATCTATCTATCTATCTATCTATCTATCTATCTATCTATCTATCTTTCAAACTAACTTATCTTTCTTTCTTACTAATCTATCTATCTATCAAACTTTAACCTACTGTTGCAATCTCTGCCTCCCTCTGGCTGCTGTTGATAAAAGAGAAACGCGTATGTGTGACGTGTTGGGCCTTTTGGGTTTCCGTAGTGTAAACAAAGTGTAGCGGGGAATCAGTCTGAGTTGACGGTGCGAAGGTGGTAGTGACGCAGTCTATGTCCCGTTTGAATGCTAGCAAGCAAAGTGCCTTTTATGCCATGAATGTGTACCGCTGTGGACAATAAAGCCCGAGTTCATTGTTGAAACCAATCCACGACTACAGTGTGTGCTTCAGCTCTGTTAGCCGGACCACTAATAGCAAGTTACCTGCTACGAGCCAAGTTGTAATGATACCAGCTCGCTCTTAACTACGGTTCGGAGCGCGAAAGCTGAGAAGGTAACACTACTTTACACATCAAACTACTTTAAACTTCTTCAAACTCTCTGGTCCGGCTTTCTCAAGCCAGCTTAAAGTTTGTCTCAACATTTTTTGTTGTAACTGGGACTTATGAGCAACTTGTAAATATTGAAATATGTCAAACTTAATTTTGCCATTTTGCAAAGGGTTAATTCCCTTTATCCGCAGTCAGTTCCTCAACTCACCATCAGTGTCGCCAAACTGCTTTGTCTTCAAAATGTGCGTACGCATGGGTCAGAGTTTGCGTGGAGGTGCGCATATTTTCACGTCAAGTTTTTCTTTATAAATCCCACCTTTTGCGCAGGAACTGGCGTACGCATGTTTTCAGCCCCGTTTTGTGCGTACGCAAGCTTTATAAATGAGGCCCCTGATCTTTAAAACTCTCTGACTGTAAACAGCGTCATCTACTGGTCAGAACAGGAAGATCAACAATACAGAGACATGCAGACTGGATAAATATATCAGTTTCATTTAGTGTTTACCAATACATGCATTATTGATGTTGGGGAGAGCGGGGCACAACACAACACTTTTTGACTTTCTCAGTTTGTGTAAATCGGGGTTTAGAGTATTTATTTTCCCCACATTAATTTCCCACATGTCTAGTACAATTATGTGGTTTTGTTTTATTAATACAGTGTATACATGGTGCAATGAGCAGAAACTGCTCTTTATAAATAATTGGAATCTATTTTGGGAGCGTCCTAGGCTCTTCCGCGCTGATGGCTTACACCCAAGTAGAAATGGAGCGGATCTTCTGTCGGATAACATCTCCAAGACGTTAAAGACCGTTTGACTAGTTACCAAAAATCCAAATCACAGTCTCTGCTGCACCAAATTAATTGATATAAATACTAGTGTAGAACATTTAATAGAAACTGTGTCTATTCCTCGTTTAGTGAGATCAAATAATAAATCTACTGTAGGATCTAGGAAAAATCTAATTGTTATTAAAACAGAAAATCTCGCTATTAGTGAACAAAAACAATTTCTAAAGCTAGGTCTTCTGAACATTAGATCACTCACACCTAAAGCAGTTATTGTAAATGAAATAGTCACAGATAATAGCATCGATGTACTCTGCCTTACTGAAACCTGGCTTAAACCAAATGACTATTTCGGTCTAAATGAGTCCACTCCGCCAGGATATGGTTATAAGCATGAGTCCCCTCTGATTGGTCGTGGCGGCGGTGTTGCAACAATCTATAGAGATATTCTTAATGTTACTCAGAAAACAGGTGACAAATTTAATTCGTTTGAAGTACTTGTATTAAATGTTACGCTCTTAGATGTAAGGAAAAAATCCCTATTATCTCTAGCCTTGGCTACCGTATATAGACCGCCAGGGCCCTACGCTGATTTCCTAAAAGAGTTTGCAGATTTTCTCTCAGATCTATTGGTCAACGTCGATAAAGCATTAATTGTTGGAGATTTCAACATACACGTAGATAATTCAAATGATGCGTTAGGGGCTGCGTTTACAGATTTATTAAACTCCTTTGGGGTCAAGCAAAACGTCACCGGACCAACTCATCGTCTTAATCATACACTCGATTTAATTATATCATACGGAACCGATCCAACCGATATAGATATCATTCCACAAAGTGATGGTGTCAGTGACCACTTCCTGGTAACTTGTATATTACGGACTACAGTACTATGTCATACTGCGCCGCGTTACCGACCAGGCAGAACAATCCTTCCATCCACCATAGATAATTTCTCAAATTGCTTATCTGATTTGTCTCAGTTACTGCCTGAACCCAAACAAACAGACGAATTAGAGGAAGTAACTAGCACTATGAGCACCATTCTCTCTAGAACATTGGATATTGTTGCACCCATTAGATTAAAAAAGGTCAGAGAGAAAAGTAAAGCACCATGGTACAACAATACTACGCATGTTCTAAAGAGAGAAACCCGTAAATTAGAGCGTAAATGGAAACAAACTAATTTAGAGGTCTTTAGAATCGCGTGGAAAGACAGTATGTCACGTTATAAAAAGGCCCTAAAAGCGGCAAGGGCTGAGCATCTCCGCAAACTAATAGAAAACAACCAAAATAATCCAAGATTTTTATTTACCACCGTGGCTAGACTAATAAATAAACAAACGTCACCTGACCAAAGTATCCCGTTACAGTTTAGCAGTAATGATTTCATGAACTTCTTCACTGAGAAAATAGAAAGCATCAGAACCACAATTGTAAACACTCAATCTTCAATCGCGCCTTATAAATCAGCCTCAATTATCACCCCGCAAGAACAATTACAGTGCTTTACAACTATAGAACAAAAAGAGCTAAATAAACTTATCACTTCATCTAAAACAACAACGTGCTTATTAGATCCTATACCAACTAAACTACTGAAAGAAGTGTTACCTGTAGTGGAAGAGCCTCTTCTCAATATCATTAACTCGTCTCTATCTTTAGGTCACGTTCCAAAAACATTTAAACTGGCAGTTATAAAACCACTCATTAAGAAACCACAATTAGACCCACATAATCTAGCAAATTATAGACCCATTTCAAATCTTCCATTTATGTCTAAAATATTAGAAAAAGTTGTGTCCGCTCAACTGAGCTCTTTTTTGCAAGAAAATGACATCTATGAAAAGTTTCAGTCTGGATTCAGGCCACATCATAGCACTGAAACTGCGCTCGTTAAAATCACTAATGATTTACTTTTAGCTTCAGACCAAGGCTGTATCTCAATACTAGTTTTACTTAATCATAGTGCTGCGTTCGATACTATAGATCACACAATACTCTTAGATCGACTACAAAATTATACTGGCGTTCAAGGACAAGCATTAAGCTGGTTTAGATCATACTTATCAGACCGCTACCATTTTGTCTATTTAAATGGAAAAAAATCGATCATAACTTCAGTAAACTATGGAGTGCCGCAGGGATCTGTGCTAGGCCCTCTATTATTCTCAATATATATGCTGCCACTTGGAAATATTATAAGGAAACATGGAATTAGTTTCCATTGTTATGCTGATGACACTCAATTATATATTTCATCACGGCCGGATGAAAACGCTAAATTATCAAAATTGACAGAGTGTGTTAAAGATATAAAATATTGGATGACGCGTAATTTTCTTCTATTAAATCCAGACAAGACGGAGGTACTACTCATCGGTTTAAAAAACCGCCCACAAAACCTCTCACAATACAACTTTAACATAGTAGGATGTCCTGCTACTTTATCCTCTACAGTAAAAGACCTGGGTGTTATACTAGACTGCAACCTGTCTTTTAAAAATCATATTTCATATGTTACAAAAACGGCATTTTTCCACCTTAGAAACATTGCTAAGCTACGTAATATGCTGTCAGTTTCTGATGCAGAAAAGTTAGTTCATGCATTCATGACCTCGAGACTAGATTACTGTAATGCTCTATTAGCTGGTTGTCCTGCATCCTCAATAAACAAGCTACAGTTAGTCCAAAATGCAGCCGCTAGAGTTCTTACCAGATCAAGAAAATATGATCATATAACACCGATCTTATCATCTCTACACTGGTTACCTATAAAGTTCCGTATTAATTATAAGGTATTGTTACTGACTTATAAAGCCCTAAACGGCTTAGCTCCAGTTTATTTAACGGATCTTCTATCGCCCTATAATCCATCGCGCTCTTTAAGATCGCTAAATTCGAGGCTTTTGGTTATACCTAGGATATCTAAGTCCACCAAAGGAGGGAGAGCATTCTCACATTTAGCTCCAAAACTCTGGAATAGCCTTCCTGATACTGTTCGTTGCTCAGAGTCGCTCTCCCAGTTCAAAACTAGATTAAAGACGCATCTCTTTAACCAGGCATTCATATAAATGTTTTAATCTTACAGTTAAATCCGGCCTCTAGTTCATAACCGCCAGAGGAGAACTGGCCCCCGACTGAGCCTGGGTTCTCCCAAGGTTTTTTTTTCTCCATTAGGTCACCTGATGGAGTTTTAGGTCACCATTAGGTCACCTGATGGAGTTTTTCGTTTCCTTGCCACTGTTGCCTTTGGCTTGCTCAGTTGGGGATATTCAATTTAATGAATCAATCAATATTACTATTGATTAGCATTACCAAACATGGACGTTTTATTATTATTAGGGCCCAAGCCTTGAAAAGGCGAAGGCCCTATTGTTTTCCTTCGGATTATTATTATTATTATTATTATTATTATTATTATTATTATTATTTTTCTTACGACTATTCGGGCACTTTTGGGTCTCTTAACGTGCTCAAAAACTCTTGAAACTTTGCACAAATGTCAGAACCCGCGGCCATTAGAGCCGGGCTGAAGTTGGGACCCGGGCGTGGCAGGGGGGCTCGACAGCGCCCCCTGGAACGCGGTCCGAAAACTTGGTCCATAAATCAAACACGCTTGCGTGTAATAATATGAAACTCGGTACACTTATAGATTTCATCAGTTCATATATCCTTCGTGCTCTGACTTTTTACCCCAGCCCAACAGGAAGTCGGCTATTTGGCGTAGTTTAAAAAACACATGCAATGGAATTTAAAATACTCCTCCTAGAGAATTCAACCAATCGCCACGAAACTCGGTGTGCATGAAGTCAAGACATGGAGGATGAAAAATTGCCAGGGGATTTTTGATATCTCGAACGGTTTGGCCGTGGCGAGGAAACGAATTTATGGCGAATATTGGAAACAGGAAGTGTGTTATAACATCCTCATACATTAATTGATCTGGATGAAACTTCAGCAGTGTGTTCGTTGTAAGAGGCCGATCACATGGATGTGACTATTGTGAGTCAAAGTTATAGCGCCACCAACTGGCAGCAGGAAGTGTGTCACTTTCAAAATGCTTTGAATTCACCCTCTTATTTTTATCCGATTTGCTTCAAACTTTATGTGTATAATGTAAACACACGGCAGATGTAGACCTGTGAAAGAATTATTGATATCTTAAATACTGTTGCCATGGCAACGCAGCAAACTTTAATATTCTTTTTTAAAGTTTTTGAGACTCTTAACATGCTTGAAATTGCATGAAACTCGACAGACACTTTACATTTATTGCCTAGTACACTTGTGCAAAGTTTCAGAAACGGGCGTGGTAAGGGGCTCAGTAGCGCCACCTTTAGTCAAAAATGGGGTATTAGTTTTACCTACAGTAACAAAAATCGGTATTTATATTTATCTCCCCGAGCCGGACAACTTTCTAATTTACAGTCATTAGCTCCGACCAACAGGAAGTCAGATATTTTGGTTTGAATGTGATTTGATGGGAATTTTGCCAGTCTCTCTCAGTGTCTGTGTGTGTGAGAGAGGAGGGGGAGCTTTATTTTAACCCTTTCTCTGCTGTGTGGGACTTCTCGGGCACTTTTGGGGCCCTTAACGTGCTCGAAAACTCTTGAAACTTTGCACACAGGTCAGAACCCGCGGCAATCAGGGCCGGCCTGAAGCTGGTACCCGGGCGTGGCAGGGGGGCTCAACAGCGCCCCCTTGAATGTGGTCCGAAAACTTGGTCCATATATCAAACACGTTTGCATGTAATAATATGAAACTCGGTACACATATAGATCTCATCGGGCCGAACAACTTTCGTGCTCTAAGTTTTACGCCAGTCCAACAGGAAGTCGGCTATTATGGGTTGTTTAAAAACGAATCCCCCTGGAATTTTATATACTCCTCCTAGAAAATTCTTTCGATCGCCACCAAACTCAGTCAACATGAAGTCAAGACATGGAGGATGCTAAATTGCGGACGGATTTTTGATATCTCGAACGGTTTGGCCGTGGCGAGGAAACGAATTTATGGCGAGAAAAGAGAAACACGATGTGTTATAACGTCTTCATACATTAACTGATCTTTATGAAACTTCAGTAGTGTGTTTTTTGTAAGAGGCCGATCACATGGATGTAACTAATGTGAGTCAAAGTTATAGCGCCACCAACTGGCAGCAGGAAGTGTGTTACTTTCAAGATGCTTTTGACTAAAGTGGGGGGGTTATTTTTACCTACAGTCACAAAACTCGGTATGTATATTGTGCTTATCGAGCCGGACAACTTTCTCATTTACAGTCATTAGCTCCGACCAACAGGAAGTCAGATATTTTGGTTTGAATGTGGTTTTGTCTCTCTCCGACAGAGTTCCCCCTGCCATTCTGTGTGTGTGTGTGTGTGTGTGTGTGTGCGTGTGTGCGTGTGTCTGTCTGTCTGACACTCCCCCCCCCCCCCCCCCCCCCCCCCGTGTGTGTCTGTGTGGGGAGGGGGGCAGAAAGACTCTATTAAAAATAGGTATATTGTGCCATCTAGTGTTTTATACTATGTATACATGTGTTTTTTCTTTTAAACAAGTGTTTTAAAGTACAGTAATTTCAATGAATATATATACCACACTTCATATGAATTTTTGGTCTTGTGTACTTACACTGGCTGCTGATTTCATGTGTCCGTTACCGTTAAGTCCATGAGACTGTAGGGTGTCTAATTTTTCATTTTAGGTTTCAGAAGGGTGTTCACGCATACTTTGTGGTTGATATGTGCCCTCGATGCGCACTTTTGCAGAACCCACACTGATGCAAGCTCTAAAGCAGACTTCTTCTCGACAGTCAAAGCGGAGTTACGTTATTGCCCGTCGTGCACAGGAACCCTAAAGGCACCGGGGTGGCGGTTTTTTTTATATATATATATATATATATATATATACATAAATATAGCTGCAAGCAGCGATGGAGGGCCCAAGCCGGTGGCACCGCCACCTCGGTGCCTTTAGTGCAACTAAAGGCACCGGGGTGGCGGTGCCACCGGCTTGGGCCCGTAATCGCTGCTTGCAGCTATATTTATGTATATATATATTTTTAATTTAATACTGTGAAGCTGCTTTGATACAATCTGTATTGTGAAAAGCGCTATACAAATATTCTTGACTTGACTTGACTTGACTATACTTTTTTCTCGAATGGAAGTGAAATGTGACAACATACACATTGTACATTGTAACATCACCATATGACAACTTAAAATGATGTCTGATCTAATAAAAAAATATATACAAGTCAAACCAAAATATGTTCTCAATAAAATACAATTATTAACTTTTTCATATAAAATAATGGCATTTTTTAATAATTAAAAATAAACATTATTTTTTGAGTTAGACAACAAACATGCCTGAAAACACAGTTATACAGCATAGTTCAAAACACAATAATAATTAATAATTTCTGAATATTGACTCTCAGTCTTTATTTACATGTTTCTCATGTTTTCTCAATAGAATTCATAAAAGTATAGAATATAATTGCATATTTCTAATAGAGGCTCATTAACGCGATGTGACAACATGCCCCGCCTGCACAACTGGGATTTAAACCCTGCCAGTGTCTTCTGCTGGTTAGATCAGCATTAAAGACCTATATCTCAACTGTTAAATAACAGATTGGAGATTAAAATAATATCAGATTTGTCTAATTTTAAATAAACACAAAACATATAGATGAAAAAATAACTTAAGTAAGAAATGTACTTTTGCTATGTATGGTTAAATAAATGTCCAGTGATATCTTACAAAGATTTCTGAATTTTGGCGCAATTTTTTCTCTATATAGTGTTGATATGGCAACTAGTTAATACACAAGTTTCGTCATGCTGGCATGTGTGGAAGTATTTAAAACAAGTGTGTTACAAACTTACAAATCCCCGCGTTACGTTGTGCTCCTAATCATTACAATTTACAAGCAAACTAGATTTTTAATTTAAGTGTTTTTCTCCTGAGGAAGTTTTGAGTTCATGACGTGATCTTGATACTGCAATACTTTTTAATATTTCCTTCTATATTTCTCAGAGAAACCTGTAGTGACGGTGACGCCAGATCAGCCTGTGTTCAGTGGAGAGACAGTCACTCTCACATGTGACATACAGGGAGGAGGAGACATTCAGTGGAGATACAGATGGACTAGAGATGGACACACTTTATACAACACTGACTATCCATATACAACAGCAGCAGAGTTCAGTTTCACAGCTGATGTGTCTCGCAGTGGTGAATACAGATGTAGAGGAGAGAGATCAGACTTCAGTGATGCTGTTACACTGACTGTATCAGGTGAGTCTTCATATTCATCTGTTTAATGATCATTTAAATTAATCTTTCAACACTTATAACCTTCAGCCACATCTGTTGTTAAAAGAGGACTGAAGAAATTCACTTTTAGTCATTATTCAGTGACTGCACACGTCTTGTGTTTGTTTCGTGTTTTGTGGAGGTTTTGATTTATTATAAAATTAAATTGTGACTTCAGTGTTAAAGGCGTCTCCATCTTTAGTCACTGTCACTATGGTTACAGGAAATATTATCATGAGAATAGAAAAGGACTTGAGTGATTGAGTTCAGTGCTGGTGAGTTTTGTACTGAAGTCAGAGAGAATGACGTGATTTACAGATTATTTATCTCACATTATAAGAGGACTGAAGAAATTCACTTTTAGTCATTATTCAGTAACTGCACACGTCTTGTGTTTGTTTCGTGTTTTGTGTTTTAAGTTTATTACAAAATCATGTAAAGTGTGACTTTCCAGTCTTATGGTCTCCATCTTTAATATTTAGTCTCTGTCACTATGGTTACAGGAGATATTCATGAGTATCATGATAATATAAAAGGACTAGTATGATGTTTCTGAAATATTATTTTAACCTATTTTGTATTAACGACTCAAAAGTCCTCATTAAAAAAACTTTCCTAATTAATCCAATGGGGAAAGTTATAGTGACGTGATACACAGCAAGATCCTCAGTGTTGAATGAACTCGATGTCTAAATGGGTCCAAGAGTGTTAAAGATGAAGAAACTACAGTTGTGCTAATTTTGAGAACATTATTAAAAACCAGATAACATTGAACAAACATTTTATTAACGTTACTGGAAGAATTTTTGTTCATAACTTTGAGAGATCCTTTATAACGTTATTAGCCAAAGTTATGATAACATTCCCTGTTAGCTGGTTATGGTGAAAAAGGTTCAACACAAAATGCACACATCCAGCGGGCAAAACTCACTCCGTGAGGAAGCTCATGTCATGATTCTGCCATCTAGTCATCGTCTTTCTTTAAGTCTTGAGGCAGGATCATGACAGACCCATGTTTTATGTGCAAACACGTGGTCTTTGGCCATGTGCTTGTGTTGTCTTGTCATCTAGCCCCGCCCTCCTTGTTATCCTCGTTTTGTCATTATTGCTTTACCTGTGTCACCTGTTATGTTATCATTAGTCTCGTCTTTATTGCTTTACCTGTGTCACCTGTTATGTTATCATTAGTCTCCCTATTTAATCCCCTTGTGTTTGCTGTCCTGTGTCGGTTCATTGTTAATCCTTGTCAAACCTTTGTCAGTCTGTGAGTATCTTGTGAAGAGCTGTTGTCCTGTTGCACCATTGCCTGAATTAGTTGTTTGTTTTTCTTGTAGTTACCTGTCACAGTCTAGTTAGTCTCCATTGTCCTGTCTATGTTTTGCCCCCTCGTGGGTTTTGTTTTCCCTGTTATTTGTTTAATAAATCGTGTTGCCCTGACTACTGTCTGCGATTGGGTTCGTACTTCCTCACCACCATAACAGAATGAACCGACCAAAGAGGAACCCAGCAGACAGTTTGTCTTTTCCTGCCGAGGGACAATCTGATCCCATTGAACAATGGTGGCTGTCGACTACCTCCGACATGAGGAGTGGCAAGGCACCGTTTTCCCCCCAGGGAGAGAGGTCGTTGAGTGAGTACGCCCACGACGTGGAAGAGAGGAGGAGGTTCTTGCCAGAGATCCTCCTCAATTCATACTTCATCGCGGGTCTCAATGGTCCTCCTCCTTTGAATGAACGGGAGGGGCTGATCCGCCGTCCGTTTCGGGAAGTGGTGGACCGTTTGTGTCGGGAGGAGCTGCAGGACTCCTCCACGAGGTCTTCACCTTCTGCCTGGCTGCCAGTCATTCCTGAGGGTCGGCTGATAGGCGTTGCGACGTTTGGGAACCAGGTTGGCTCCTCCACGACTCCTGAGACTCCATCCGCACCTGTAAGTCTCCGCGGCAAGCGAGGGAGACGGATCTCGTGGGAGTCCGCTTCGGAGTCTTCAGCGACGGAGTCAACCCTGCCAGAGTCTGTCCTCCCAGTACCAGTTACGGTCCCCGCTGAGCTTCCCCTACCGGTCACAAGCCCGGTTGTGGTCTCTGCTCCGCGGCCAAGGAGAAAGAGGAGGAAGGGAGCCCCCCGTCCTTCGTCTCTGCCTGGAGTAGAGCCCGCTGCAGCTGTGAACGCCGCCCCAGAGCCCGCTGCAGCTGTGAACGCCGCCCCAGAGCCCGCTGCAGCTGTGAACGCCGCCCCAGAGCCCGCTGCAGCTGTGAACGCCGCCCCAGAGCCCGCTGCAGCTGTGAACGCCGCCCCAGAGCCCGCTGCAGCTGTGAACGCCGCCCCAGAGCCCGCTGCAGCTGTGAACGCCGCCCCAGAGCCCGCTGCAGCTGTGAACGCCGCCCCAGAGCCCGCTGCAGCTGTGAACGCCGCCCCAGAGCCCGCTGCAGCTGTGAGAGCTGAAGAGAGAGCCGCGGCCGATTCTGCTGCTAAAGCAGTGTTACAGTCGGTTTCAGCTAGTCAAGAGATGCCTGTCGTCATTGCTGCCAGGACCCTGTCTGATTATTTGTCACGTCTCGTCAGAATCCTAGAAGTCCCTGTCAAGCCTGTCTTGTCCCCAGACCCCGTGCCTAGAGCTGCAGAGATTGCTGTTCCTGAGTCGGTTGCAGAGAACGCTGTTCCTGAGTCGGTTGCAGAGAACGCGAATCCTGAATCGGACATGAGAAGCGCATCTTCCGAGTCTGATGTGAGGAGCGCCGGTTCTGATTCGTCTGCAGAATTCTATGACCCCGTTCCAGCTCTGCAGCCTGCTGCTGCATTGCCTCTCTCCACTGCCCAGCCACCTACTACATCCCCTGTCTTGAGTCCTGCTTCATCTCCTACTGTTTCCCCCATCAAGATTCGTCCCGTATCGTCGCCCCCTGTTGTCCCTATCAAGACTCCTATCAAGTCGCCTTGTGTTTCCCCGGTCAGCCCTGTCTGCACTCAGCCCCGAACTGTTTCCCCCAAGACTGTTCCTCATGTGTCCCCTTCCCAGTCTGCCCGGAGTCCTCGCCCTCAACCCTCATCCCGTAAACCCAAGACCACAGTCCCACCCACCCACCCTGGACATTCCCCTATGAACTCTCTTGTTCCTCCGCCCCCCCTCCAGTGTTTGTTATTTTTATTGTTGCACCCCAACCCTGTCGTTGTGTTTTCGTGTCTGCCTTTAATGTTATTTGTCATGTTTAGTTGGTTTGTGTCTTTGTCTCAGTCCGTCTTGTCCTGTGTTTGATGTACCCTTGAGGAGCGTCTGGAAGCCGCTCCTTAAGGTGGGGGTTCTGTCATGATTCTGCCATCTAGTCATCGTCTTTCTTTAAGTCTTGAGGCAGGATCATGACAGACCCATGTTTTATGTGCAAACACGTGGTCTTTGGCCATGTGCTTGTGTTGTCTTGTCATCTAGCCCCGCCCTCCTTGTTATCCTCGTTTTGTCATTATTGCTTTACCTGTGTCACCTGTTATGTTATCATTAGTCTCGTCTTTATTGCTTTACCTGTGTCACCTGTTATGTTATCATTAGTCTCCCTATTTAATCCCCTTGTGTTTGCTGTCCTGTGTCGGTTCATTGTTAATCCTTGTCAAACCTTTGTCAGTCTGTGAGTATCTTGTGAAGAGCTGTTGTCCTGTTGCACCATTGCCTGAATTAGTTGTTTGTTTTTCTTGTAGTTACCTGTCACAGTCTAGTTAGTCTCCATTGTCCTGTCTATGTTTTGCCCCCTCGTGGGTTTTGTTTTCCCTGTTATTTGTTTAATAAATCGTGTTGCCCTGACTACTGTCTGCGATTGGGTTCGTACTTCCTCACCACCATAACAGCTCAACCACAAAAACTGTGAAAGTGAAGAGAAAGTTGCACACCACATCTCCAATAATAGAAACATGTATTTTGTGTATTTTGGTGATGGTTAATGGTTTATTCACTGCAGGGTTTATACCAGCAACATTCCCATTTACAACCAGCGTTTACAACCGAAGGTCCTTCTGAACAATCAGTTTTATTCCCTGAAAGAGCTGTTCGAGTCTTTGTGTTTCTGTGTTTCTTCTCAGCTTTACCCACATCTACAGTGACCGTGACACCAGACAGTCCTGTATTCACTGGAGAAACAGTCGATCTGAAGTGTGTGATAAACTCTGATCACAGTGACTGGAGTTATGAGTGGATTAAAGACAGTGTAATATTACAGACATCTGGGCGTTACACTGTAAACACACACACTCTCAGTATTGTTAAAGTTATTACATCTGATCAGGGTCAGTACTGGTGTACAGGACAGAGATATGGAAGACCAACATCAACATCAGGATTTGCTGTTTATCTCTCAGTGAAGGGTGAGTTCAACATCATCTAATCGAGAGTCTTTGACTGTAACGTTCACACTAATAATGCGGTTCTCACTCCTCTTTTGAAGACTTATGTTTAATTCTCTCACAGATGACGTGTTCTTGTGTTCAAAACTGTTAGATGGAGGAAGACAGACTGAATGCAGAGCTCTTGAAACCTATTGTAGTTAAAGTATTTAAACGCTATAATAAAAACACTGCACATGATATGAACCAGCAGCTAAAATACTTCCAAAAACATATTTTTGTATTTAATCAATTTATTGCTGCCTGCACTTACTGAAAATCTGTGAATTATTTGACATGCAAATAGAAAATAACATGCATGTATTATAGACTCAGTTTACATGTATGTTATGGCACAAATATAGCCAGTTTTTTAGTTTATAAAAAGTTTACCATAGTTTATCAATAATTACAAGCAATTTTGATGTAGTCAAAACAAAATACAAACGAACTAGATCTTTAATATTTAATACAGTCTTTGTCTCATAAGGAGGTTTTGAGTTGATAACAGTGATCATGATACTGTGATGCTGTTTTAATCAATATTTACTCATATGTGTATTAATACAGGAAAACCTGTAGTGACGGTGAAGCCAGATCAGCGTGTGTTCAGAGGAGAGAGAGTCACTCTCACATGTGTCATACAGGGAGGAGAAAACATTCAGTGGAGATACAGCTGGACTAGAGATGGACACACTTTATACAACACTGGCTATCAATATCCATATCCAACAATAACAACAGCAGAGATCAGTTTCACAGCTGGTGTGTCTCGCAGTGATGAATACAGATGTAGAGGAGAGAGATCAGACACACACACAGACTTCAGTGATGCTGTTACACTGACTGTATCAGGTGAGTCTTCATATTCATCTGTTTAATGACCATTTAAAATACATATTTCAACACTTATGATCTTCTGTATCAGCCACATCTGTTCTTATAAGAGGACTGAAGAAATTCACTTTTAGTCACGATTGTCTTCAGATGTCTTGTGTGTGTTGCACATTTTTTTGAAGATTTACTTTAGTCACTGTCGCTATGGTTACAGGAGATATTTACTAATATACAAGATGAGTTTAGTGCTGAAGTCAGAGAGAATGACGTGACTCACAGATAAAGATGTTAAATGAGTTCATGAAGTCTTCAGATAGTCTGATGAAGTGGATTCAGACTCAGTGTCTCCTCATATGAGCTTGTAGTTGGAGATCTTCATCTCTCCTTCAGGAGCTTCATTCTGCTTTCTATGGCGAGTCAGAAGTGTTTGTCTGAGATCGTGACGGAGCCTCGAAACAACTGACAAGACAAAACTAATGACAGTACAACAGTAAAACAACTAATATAAGGAAATATGAGATAAAATCATCTATAAACTATATAGTGTAAGAAATGTTAGTCTGCCCGACTCAGCTTCCACTTCAAGATATGTATTAGAATATGTTTCTCCACTAAAAGAGTTTAATTATCATAGAGACGATTCCTCCTGATCTCAGTAATATGTAAATCCCACCGGAGTGAAACTCTATCACTTCTAGTGTGAAGCGGCAGCGGGACGTCACGAATAATCCTGTGTTCAGAAGATACATGAAGGATACATGCGTTCCCGTCTCAAACTATCAAAGATGTGGGAACGGAAGGCTTTCACTTTCATTGTTATCCTCAATTTACTTTTAAGACAAAACTTCATGTAGAGCTGAAGACGAATGTAATACAGTAAATAATGTTTGAGCAGAGATTATTCTGGGTTTATTCTGACTCTGATGAACACAGGGGCTTTAATGCACTTCTGCTGTCACCGCTGCAATACAACTTCATCATTGAGATCTTCAACATCCTCAAAACATTTACAAGATGTGATTATTTTACTTTGCACTGAAAGAGCAGTTTGAGTCAGTTTGTGTTTCTGTGTTTCTTCTCAGCTTTACCCGCATCTACAGTGACCGTGACACCAGCCAGGCGTGTATTCACTGGAGAAACAGTCGATCTGAAGTGTGTGATAAACTCTGATCACAGTAACTGGAGATATGAGTGGTATAAAGACAGTGCAAAGTTACAGACGTCTGATCGTTACACTGTAAACACACACACTCTCAGTATTGTTAAAGTTATTACATCTGATCAGGGTCAGTACTGGTGTAAAGGACAGATAGATGGAAGACCAAACTCATCAACATCAGGATCTGCTGTTTATCTCTCAGTGAAGGGTGAGTTCAACATTATTGTCCTCTTAAACTGACTTTACTGTGATCACACATATAATCAAGAGACTGCGAGGGAATGGAAAACTATCTTACTGACTTCAGCACAATATACTGCCACCTGTTTATAATAGTATGTGAACAGATCATATTATGCAACGAAAAAATTATTCAAACTGTCACATGACCTCGTCAAATTACAAGTTTAATTTAGCACTCTTTTTAAACTATTCAAATATTCAAATATTGTACAAATTACAAGCAGACTAGATGTAGTGTTTTTGGAGGTTTTGGGTTGATAACATTGGTCATGATACTGTGATGTTATTTTTATCAATATTTACTCATGTGTGTATTAATACAGTGAAACCTGTAGTGACGGTGAAGCCAGATCAGCGTGTGTTCAGTGGAGAGAGAGTCACTCTCACATGCGACATACAGGGAGGAGAAAACATTCAGTGGAGATACAGCTGGACTAGAGATGGACACACTTTATTCAACACTGGCTATCAATATCCATATACAACAACAGCAGCAGAGTTCAGTTTCACAGCTGATGTGTCTCTCAGTGGTGAATACAGATGTAGAGGAGAGAGATCAGACACACACACAGACTTCAGTGATGCTGTTACACTGACTGTATCAGGTGAGTCTTCATATTCATCTGTTTAATGACCATATGTGTGGTCAGTCACAAAAAAAATGTATGCTCCTCAGGACTGGAGCAATTATTGTTTCTGTTCAAATGAACACCAAAACTAATTTAATCTTAGTATTTATTATAGTAAATATGCACAAAAAACCTGTCGAAAAACCAACCTCTACAATAAATGCTCTGATCCAATAAAGTTGTATTTTTCTGGGCAAAGACTCAGAATGATTTTTTTCTGATGAAGACAAATACTCTTGAGGATCTGAATCTGTTGTTGTTCTCCTGCAGATCTACAGCCGAAGCCTGAACTCACATCAGATCCTGCAGGAGCTGCACTGACTGGACACACAGTGACTTTGTCCTGTCGCATGGATCCGTCCACTGGAGACTGGGACTCTTACTGGTACAAACACACACTGAACCCTGAGACAGAGAAGAAGAAGACAAACCCCTACAGCCTGAAGATTGACTCAGTGTCTGATGGAGGCCAGTACTGGTGTAGAGCTGGGAGAGGGAAACCAGTCTATTACACACAAGACAGTGATGCACTGTGGGTAAATGTTACAGGTGAGAGAGACTGTAGTGTGTGACGCAACAAATACAGATCAGAGACAATATCTACACAACTTCTGAAACTATAAATGCAATAATCTGTGTTTGTACAGTTAGTCCTAAAGCTGTGGTGACGGTACGACCTGATGAACGAGTGTTTAGAGGAGAAACAGTCTCTCTCAGATGTGATATAAAGTGGGCAGGAGACACTGAGTGGACGTACAGATGGGAAATAGAGGGAACCAACAACCGGGATAAAAACACTGTCAGCCGAACCTCAACACAAGAGTTGAACATCAGCAGTGTTGATCTCTTTCACAGCGGTGAATACACCTGTACAGGACAGATACACACTCAACGCTCTCAGCGCAGTGATGCTGTTACACTGACTGTATCAGGTGAGTGTGTGTGTGTGTGTTGTGATCAGCTTCTCCATCAGTTTCTCTACGGCTCTGTAACTCATGTTGTTTTGTTCAGCTGAAGCTCAGGCATCAGTGCGAGTGTCTCCACAGCCGTGGCTGACTGAAGGAGAATCAGGGACTCTGATCTGTGAGGTTTCAGGCTCCTCTACAGGCTGGACGTTCAGCTGGTTCAGAGATCATGATCATCTGTCAGACAGCAGCAGAGGAGCTGGAGGATCTTACACTCTCAGTCCTGCCGCTCTACAGCACACAGGAGTTTATACGTGCAGAGCAGAGAGAGGACGACCAGCCTATTACACACACAACAGCAGCGCACACACACTGTGGATCACTGGTGAGGGTTTATGCTGGTCAGTGACGGACTGGCCATTGGGCAATGTGGGCAAATGCCACTGCGGCCGCCTGGTCTCATCACTTGTTGTGGCCGCATCACAAACAAATAAATAGGCTAAATAAAGCGAGGAAGCGTTAGCCTATTGGCGCAATGGCTGCAAGCGGCAGCACCACCAGCGGCTCGCTCGCCGCTCATCACAACTTGTGGCGCACAACCATAAAAAAAGGCTAAATAAATAAATAAAGTATAATATATGAACTGACAAAATGTAAAAATGTGTACCTTGAATGCAATGTAAGTCGCTTTGGATAAAAGCGTCTGCCAAATGCATAAATGTAAATGTAAATATGAATAAAATAATAAAAAAATTAAGCGGAGCTGCAGGCGGCCACAAAAAAACAAGGAAAAAAGCAAACAAACAAACACCACGGCCTATCTCTGAAAAATAATAGCCCTATGAACTAAATAATAATAATGACTTTTTATTTCTATTTTTCCTGTGAAGGACAAATAGCCTAAATGTATGTAATCTCTCTATTTATAAGGTAGCCTATTTTGAATTTCTCGCGATCACAACTTCATGAAATTCGCGAAGGAATTTCTCGCGATCATTGACCTGATGAGATGATAGATAATGACAAGTGAATGATGGGTAATGAGAGCATATCAACAACACGAGAAGACAAATGTGGCCTCTCTGCTAAAATTGCCAGGGCCTCTTTTTGGTGCCAGTCCGCCACTGATGCTGGTGCTCATCCGGATCTGTGTGTCACTGCAGTCTCTGTGCTATCCGTTCTGACTGAGATTTTCCTCTTTTCAGGAGTTTCTGCTTCAGTGTCTCTGGTCCTCAAGCCCAGCAGAAGTCAACACTTCTCATCTGACTCTCTCTCTCTGAGCTGTGAGGATCAGAGTAACTCTGCTGGATGGACAGTGAGAAGATACACAGACAAACACACACAAACTTGTGCAAAACAAACAGGATCTTCATGTGTAATCGACTCTCTCAGCACATCGGACACTGGAGTGTACTGGTGTGAGTCTGAGTCTGGAGAGAAGCGTCGTCCTCGAAACATCACTGTACACGGTGAGTCCGGTTTAATCAACATCCTCTTTCTCATGAGATCGGGTTAATATACGACTAACATAACATGCTCAGGAAGTGCAATTCAATTCATAATATCAGTATTTTTCTTATGATTTGTTTTGCTATATTCTTACTACAGTATTTACAGTATTAAACACACGTCTTGTGTTTGTAGACGGCGAGGTGATTCTGGAGAGTTCTGTTGATCCTGTGATTGAGGGAGAGACTCTGACTCTACACTGTTTACATCGATCTACAAACTCCCCGATCCTCAGCGCTGATTTCTATAAAGACGGATCACTGATCCAGAATCAGACGACAGGAGAGATGAGCATCACTGCTGTCTCAAAGTCACATGAGGGTTTCTACTACTGTAAAACAGAGAGAGGACAGTCTCTCCACAGCTGGATCTCAGTCAGAGGTTATTTTATTCATGAGCGTCTGATGAGATACGCCACACATTTATATACGAGTCTCTGTCACAATCAGTTCAAGACAAATACAAAGTTTTGTCATGAAACTCTAGATGGCGCTGACTGACAGGTCTCTAACTCAGTCTGCAATCACATCATTGTCTATAGGGCACAGCCGATTGGTTCCTGCTGTATCAGTAGCCAATGAGCTCGCACGCTTTCAGAAACCCTCCACCTTCCCCAGCTCCACCTGTATAGATCTGCTACGGGTAATTCATGTATTGTGTACAGCATGTGTTACTTGCTCACAGCAGCGTAGCAGATCTATTCCTTCGAGACCAAACATACCAACATTGTCATATACATTACCATATACAAACACTCAGAGTTCATGACAGAACTGTGTTTATAGTTTCGCATAACTAGAACTATCAAATCACATGCTAAATATTCTGAAATATAGTGAAATCAACTCAATTCAATAAAATCAAGAGTGTTTTATACAACATTATAATAAAATCTGATTGATAAAGATTTTCCTGTCAAAATCTGAATTTTCATAAAACATTTTTTTCATTTGAAAGCAGCAAAGAATGAATATCATACAGTTTTTTCGTACCTCTTAAACTTTAAAATGAATAACTTATATTAATATACTATAATGTCCTCATTTACATTGTTGTTCCCTGCATGTCTTTATTTCTTCTGTGGAACATAAAAGAAGATATTTGAACTATAAAATAACTATTCCTTTAATACAGAGCTGTAAAGGGGAAATGGTGGTTTGGGTTCCTCGAGAAACTTTCTGAAAGCCCTTGAGATCTCTGTAATGTTGCTCAATAATGTTCTTGTGATTCTGTTTTTCAGTGTCAGGTCAGATTTCTGTCTTCCACATCCTCAGTTTTCCTCTGGCAGCTTCTCCGTATCTGCTCGCGACAGTCGTGCTGCTTTACAAATGTTACAGAGCGAGAGGTAAAGCTTCTGTCTGATCTCTCTCTCGAGTCACATATTCCCTCACTGACGCAAACATTTATGTGTATTTCACAGTTTCATCTGAAGACCAAAGTCAGTACGCCGTCACAGAGGAAGAAACTTCAATCTGATATTAAAGAGTTCATATTCTGTCCACATGTTTGAATGTTCTGTCAGCATTTATTTTCCTTTAACATGGTTTGAACATATTGGATTATTCGTTCTTATAAGCTTTATATTTGTCATAACCTTGTGTTTTTAGTCTATTCTTCAATAATGAAAGCTTGACAATAATAATGTTGCTTGTTGTTTGAGTAATTATTAATCGTACATAACAGTTTTATTCTGTATAAATGAATATCTTGAAATTAATAAGCGTTTATTAGAGGTGTTTTTTCCCACATTTATATCATTTGTAAACCATCTAATTCAAAATGTGTCTTAATGTTTCAGTCATAATTGAATAATAAATCTTTATACATTTAGTGTCTGTAATTAAATCATTTGAAAACATTTCATCATTCAAATTCTGTGTTTCCCTTTAAAGACAGTCATGAACAAACACAATAAATGTATTTGGCAGCAGTTTATAACAGACTCTATAATCAAATTACTTTGTTAAATAATGTAAAAAAATATTTTTTGGATAGGCTTGACTGAATAAAAGAGAAGCATTGAGTAAAACTATATAATTCTTATAATTATTTAATTATGAAGCTCATAAAACATTTTACTCACAGTGGAAATCTGATCCTTCTTTTGTGGAGGAAGATGTGAATGTTGACAAGATAATGTCTGTAAATCCCAGCATTACTGGAGCACAAGTTTCACATCCTCATCTTCATCATCTTCCTCTTCTACAGCTGCGGGATCAAGAAGTGTTGAGAGTATTTTCAGGAGTGGATTGATCTACAGAATCACTGCTGTCTCTGAACAGTTTCTGTAAAACAAAGAGCGATTGTGCAGAAGAAAAACATTCAAAGCTAAATGTTGAAAATGTTTTGAATTTAAATAGTACATTTGCTGCAGATCAAAGCCAATATGCTGTTAGAGTAATTACATTTCATCTTAATCAGAAATAAAAGGCTTTAACTTTCTCTGCAGCAATAAATACAGAACAGATTATAGTTTGTTAGAAATATCTGTTTTATATTCCTATATCCCTGCATGCTCTCAGACCTGCATATATGCAGCATAAGCATTCCTTTATGTTAATGTAATGGACACATCTGTTATACATTAAGAGGGTTCCCATTGCTCAAGTGGAGAGCTGTTTCGAGGGTCTCCTATTCTTTCCATTGGAGGGTCCCGTTCGGATACACATGTCTTTGTGGAGCTTTGACAGGAAACTAACTGACCATATTTAGAATGTGTTATATAACTATGCTATATGATCCTATATGATGTAATGTATGGTTTTATTGGTTGAAGGGGTAATACTCCCCTTATACTCCTTCTATATATTGTGCTAAGCCATTGTCTGAGTTTAGAGAATCTTCTCTCCTCCAGCGCTGGACGAATTGTTTATTCATGCCTGAATAAAGACAGAGACTGGGGGGACACTTTTGTTGGAGTCAATTCATTTCTAACAATTTGGGGGCTCGTTCGAGATATCTCCAGACGGTAAGAATTTAAATTTTTTCTAAAGAGAAGGTTGATTCTTACTGTCTGCTGAGAAAACATTTTTTGATAATTATAGTGCCGTGATTTTTTGCCATATTTGGTAAACTCAGGTATCCTCGTGTTTTTAACTAAACAACGGGAAGAACGCAAAAGAGATTTGATCTCCTCTTTTGGTTACCTCGTAATCATTACGGGATGGTTATCCTCGCATTTTGAATAAATGTGGGAAGAGCGTGTAGGGAAATTGATCACTTTCCTCCGTTTGGTGAAATCCTTACGATAGGGACGTAAGAAGAAAATAGATTTGGAGCTGAGACTTTTTTTCTCTCTCTCGCAAAGCCTATTTCAATGTGAAGTCTCTGTCTTTTGGGCTATGAATGAATAATACTTTTAATTTTTTTTCTCTCTTTTCTCTGTCTCTTTATCTCTCTCCTTTTTGTCTAATGTACTAACACAATTAATCTGCAAAATCCAGATTTGTTTTCTTTGTTTTCTATTTGGCTATTTTGAAAGTTGTTTTAGTTTAATTGATTTAGAAGAGAAATCTTTGTGTGTTAACAATGGGGAATAAAATTAGTCCACCATTATTCGATGAATCGCCAAAAGATTTTATGATTAGAAATAATCAAGCGTTCTTCACAGAACCATATTTGTCAAATTTAGTGGGTTGGACGGCTGGAAAGTCACAATTGTCTCCGTTCCCCAGTGAGGGTTCATTTAAAGATGACGATTTGCGCGCAGCAAAAGATATGGTCTGTGGAAATTGGGGAGATCCAAATTGGGATTACGAATATATGAAACATTCTTATAAAATTTGGAATGACATGAAATCATATTGGAATCGTGGTCCGGGAAAAAATATTGACAAAAACCTTTCTGCTTCCCCGGCTGCACGGCCTGAGACAGAGCAGAGTGTGCACCCGGCTGAACAAGAAAAAAAAAAGGCAGAACAGCCTTCTGTGACTATGCCGCTCCCTCCCCAATACGAGAGCATACAGACTGCTGCAGTCTCTAAACCTGTAAAGAATAAGTTGTATCCAGATTTAAAGACGGCGACTGCTTTTCCCTTCG
The DNA here is from genome assembly GCF_949152265.1 of Phoxinus phoxinus. Taxonomy (NCBI): domain Eukaryota; kingdom Metazoa; phylum Chordata; class Actinopteri; order Cypriniformes; family Leuciscidae; genus Phoxinus; species Phoxinus phoxinus. Next base: position 50,244,370 of record NC_136877.1, read on the forward strand.
TGGAAACATCAGATGGATTTAAAGTCCACGCTCTTAACATCACCGAAGTGATGGCAATTTGCAAAGAATTACCAGACCCTGCTAGATCTCCTCATCACTATGTGTCGGTATTGAAACGTTTAACAGCATACAGTCAATTGACTGGTCGAGATTACCGCTTCATTCTGACTAAAACTTTGCCTGCCGAAATTACAGAAGAGGAGCTAATTGAAGGAGTGGAACTGTTAAACCCGCAAAATGACGCACCGCCTGCTCGCAACATTGTGATAAAAGATTCAGAACCGATTGATTTGTCTAGACCTTATCGCGAATTGAGATTGGTAGATGATGAAGATGATGAATTCTTCAATGAATGGGCGTGGGCCAGTCCGGGTAAGCTCAAACTTTTTTTCAAACAATTAACTGCATTTTTGCTGAAGTTGTCGTCTGCTAAACAAGACATTTCACATGCAGCTAATACTAAACAAAGAGCTGGCGAGAGTCCAGTTGCTTTCTTTAATCGATTTAAGCGTGCCTGGATCGAAGAATCTGCAATTCCTGTTGATGACGATAATTGTCTGTTGTTTGTGAACACGTTTTTAAATAACATGCACAATGAAACTGCACAATTGATTAGAATTACTACAACGAACATTTCTAATATGAATATAGATGATCTGGGTAGGAGACTTCGGGAACTTTCCTCTGCCGGAGCTTTTGATTCCTCCAGAGGAAAAATTCCAGCAATGCTTCAGGTTAACGCCGTTCAAAACCGTCCGTTAGCCAATAATAAAAACCCTGTAAAGTGCTTTTGTTGTGGCCGTTCTGGGCACATCGCCAGGTTCTGTAGGAGCAAAGCTGAGATGCAGCAGCCTAATAGGAACCAGATGTTCCGGCGCTCGGATGGCTACGGGCCAAAAGCCCCCTCCTTGCGCTCTTCAGGCCAACAGTTTCCAACGGAATGGAGGAAACAATGACGTCACCCACAGGGTTCTGAGCCTGAGTTCTCAATGATTTCCATGAGTTATCCGAACAGAACAAATGTTTTGCCATTTATTGAATTAAACGTTGATCATAAACCATATGTCTTTTTGATCGATTCAGGTGCTTCTATATCTTCAATCTCATCTGTTAGGTACTCGGGCTCCATCACGGGGAAGAAAATCAACTCTGTGGGAATCGATAACGTCCCCGTGAAATGTGAAATGACACCAACTTTGCCGGTTACTTCTAATGACATACCGTCATTGTTCAAAATGCATGATTTTGCAATAATACCAAATTCTCCTTTTTGCCTGCTAGGTAGAGATCTGATGCATAAATTGGGTATTACACTTGAATTTGACGCTGATTCTCTGACTCTTATGTTTCCTGCAGCCTTTTCCATTTTGACTGACACAGGAAGTGCTCTCCTCAACGATCTGCCTGCAACTGTGCTGACACAGGAAATACCTGATGTTAATCCCAAATTGTGGGCGGGACACAAGGATGACGTAGGATTCATTGATGTACCACCCTACAAGGCCAATTTGACAACGAATAGGCCTGTGTTTCAAAAGCAATATCCGCTTTCAAAGGAAAAAGAGGAGGGAATTAAACCCCTCATTGATCAATTACTGGCTCAAGGCATTCTGGTCCGCACTCATTCACCTTATAACACACCAATTAATCCAATCAGGAAGGCAAATGGTTCTTGGCGTTTAACGCAAGACCTGAGAAAAATTAATGATTTGATAAAACCACTTGCTCCTATTGTGCCAGATGTACAAACTATAATTAATTCTATCCCTTCGGAGCATACATTCTTTTCTGTCATTGATTTAAGCTCCGCCTTTTTCAGTGTTCCTGTTGATCGTGAGACTCAGCCACTGTTTGCATTTTGTTTTCAGAATTGTCAATACATGTGGACGAGACTGCCTCAGGGGTTAAAGGACGCGCCGGCCGTTTTCTCGGCGATCGTGCACGCGACTCTGAAAGATGCCAAGCTACCTCCTGACACCTGTCTTCTCCTGTACGCTGACGACATATTAGTCACTGGTGCCTCGGAGGACATGTGTGCTGCTGCCTCCACAATTGTCTGCAACATTCTAGCTGAGGCTGGTTTCAAGGCATCTAAAGAGAAACTCCAGTGGGTGAAAAGAAAAGTCACCTACTTGGGCCATGAACTGTCACAAGGCAAAGTCTGTCTGTCTGCGGACAGGGTCAAAGCCATTGCTGGTTTCAAGCATCCATCGACACGGAAGCAAATGCAAAGCTTTCTGGGACTGGTCAATTACTGTCGAGGATGGGTGCCTAATTGCTCCATGTATGACAAAATCCTGCGAGAAGCTACGCTGGGTGATAAAGAGGACATTACATGGACAACTGAGATGGATCAAGCATTCAGACATTTGAAATCCTCCCTTTTGAGGCCTCCTGCCCTTGGCCTCCCATGCTACACAAAAGACTTCCATCTGTACGTGCACGAGGGTGGGGGAACGGCCGCCGCAATCCTGGCCCAAGACCATGGGGGTACATTTCGTCCTATAGCTTATCTATCTAAAACCCTTGATTCTGTGGCTAAGGGACTCCCTGCCTGTTTGCGTGCAGTGGCTGCGACTGCGATCATGGTACAGGACGCTGAAAGGGTTGTTTTATCACATCCACTCACAGTACACACTTCTCATCAGGTGGGAGCCATTATGCATAACATTTCAACTCAACACATGACTGCCCAACGCCGCTCAGGCTATGAGGCTATATTGTTAGCTACTGCTAATTTAACGTTGAAAGTAACTTCTGTTATTCATGGCCCTACTGTACATTTGCACAGGTTGCTGACACAGGGTGAATTTCAGAGTGACGACCACGACTGCCTGTCCAGAATCCAAACCTCGACTGCCTGCAGGCCAGATGTGTCTACATCTGTCCTGGAGGAGGGGAGACATTGGTACATCGATGGATCCTGCTTCAAGCCAAATGACAATTTATACTTGTGTGGTTACGCTATTGTTGAATTACCTGATCGTGTAATTGAGGCGTATTCTTTGCCATATAAATCAGCACAAGTAGCAGAGTTGATAGCTTTAACGAGAGCTTGTCAATTGGCAAAAGGTCAGTGCATCAATATATACACTGACTCCAAATATGCGTACGGCGTAGTCCATGATTTTGCTAAATTATGGGAAGAAAGAAACTTCAAAACCTCCGATGGAAAACCAATTTCACACCATAATATTGTTTCCGAGCTCATTAGTGCAGCACAGCAACCATCGAAACTTGCTGTCATTAAAGTAGCTGGTCACGCAACCGGTGAATCGAATGAGGCTAGAGGAAACAGATTTGCAGATGAAGTAGCGAAATGGGCCGCAAAAGATGTAATACTTAGTCCGCATGTAAAAGAAGAAAGCACCGAAGTGCCGATGATGAATTCATCACTGATTAATGATTTGGACATTAAAGTACTACAAGCTAATCCTACACAAGCTGATTTGACGCATTGGGCTGCCAGTGAAGTAAAACCAGATCAATCTGGCATTTTACGAGATAAACAAGGTAGAATCGCACTACCAGCATCCGCCGTTGTAATGCTGTGCAGACATTATCACGGTGTATCACATGTGTCAAAAGAAAAAGTGATACAAAATTTGAATCAATCATACTGCATAGCAAATGTTCGAAGGAATACTTTGTTGATATTGGATGCTTGTCTGGTGTGCGCACAAACAAACAGGCACAAGGCAACCAGACATGACGCTCTTCCGCATCCTGAACTTCCTTTCCAATACTTGCAGATCGATTTTACACACATGCCACCATGTGGGAATCACAAATACTTGCTCGTGATTATTGATCGATTTACTAAGTGGCCTGAAGCTTTTCCGTGTGGTAAAGAAAACGCGCAGACGGTAGTAAAGGTTCTTGCAAAAGAAATTATACCGCGATTCGGCATTCCATCCGTTATAGCAAGTGATAATGGAACTCCGTTTGCGTCAAAAGTCACACAATTACTAGCCAAAGAGCTTAATATTAATTGGCACTTCCACATTCCTTACGCTCCGCAGTCATCAGGCAACATAGAGAGAACCCACAAGACGATAAAAGAACGTCTAAATAAGGCGTGTCTAGATACGGGTCGAAATTGGGTTGATTTGTTGCCGGCCGTATTAACAGAAATAAGGATGTCCCCATCAGCAACCACAAAAATGTCTCCATTTGAAATTCTCATGGGTAGACCTTTCCCGACCCCTTGGGTCAGAGGTCGCGCTGGCAATCTTTCCACAGGTGACACGGAGGTGATCATCGCGGATTACGTGGATTCCCTAGTTAGAACTTTGAATGGCATAAATGGTGATGTTTCTCTCTCTCTCCCTCTTCCATCAGAAAAGCCGACTCATCCTTTCGTTCCAGGACAACCAGTGTTGATCCGGTGTCTGAAACCCACGAAACTCGGGGAACCAAATTATCTGGGGCCTGCCACGGTGATTGCTGTGACGAGGACCGGTGTGCTGACTGATTTCCAGCCGCAGTGGATCCATGCTAGCAGAGTGAAGGCAGCTCCATCCCTGGGGAACGCATAAGCCTATGCAGAGTGGACATCCAGCACTGAGCGGAAGGACCAAGAAACGTGGAAGAAGACGAGGAAAGGAAATTGCTAATTAAGAATCAGCAATAATTATCATTGAATCCAGTCAGCCATGCCTGCAAAATTGATCTTGTACCTGTTCGTGCTGACAAATGTACTTATGCACACACAAGCCCTTATTAGCAGTGGTAATGAAACTTGGCTGAAGTACGAAGAAGAGCCACATGCGTTTGCAACTAATATGTGGTGGAGATTAGCTAACTTCACTGCTAAAGCCGGAGGAAAAAAAGGTGACTGTTATGTGTGCACAAAAATGCCACAAAGTGCTTCTGGACCACACGTAAGTGTTAGATCACCAACAACGAATGAAGAATTGGAATGTCCTTTATTCGTTAGTATAACTGGATTGATTGCACCCAAAAACTCATCTGCAGTATGGAGTTGTGGTGGTAACAGGACAATGACTGTTGCAGTACAAGTACATGTTAAAGTGGCAACTGTAGGTTCAATTCCTGACTCATTGATATGTCTTGAAAGAAGAGTAGGAACTATGAAAATGGGTTTAATTCCTGAGAGTAAATGTAATCGAACATATTATCATTGTGAAATACGAAACAAACCCTGTTGTATGAGTTGTATTTCGGGAAAAGGACAATTTAACTCGGAAGAATGTATGAAACAATCTCCTGCCCCTCTATCCACTATGACTGCTTATGGATGGGCAACTCCCGAAGTTCAAGAACTGTGCGCTGAGTATTGTGAACTTTACTCGGGTAAAAATTGTCATAGGTATGTTCCAACTTTAAAAGGAACAAGAGCTGTACAAGATTGGTTTTGGTTGTGTGGACATATGGTCTATACCACCTTACCTTTTAATTGGAGTGGACGATGTGCTTTAGTAACTTTGGAAGAGTATTCTATGATTATTAGATCACCAAAAACCGATGATATGAAGAAGCAACGAAACACACGCTCCCTCTCTGATCGCAGTTCAGTTAGTAGTCTGGGTAGAGATAATCCAGTACCAAAAGAACATCGACTCTGGACTGGTACGGAAAAATTCTTTGAAGGTATTTTTCCAATAATTGGAATATCCAGTCTTCAAATAGAAGTAGAAGTTACAAGATATGAGTTGATTTCATTTATTAAAACTACTAGGGACACACTATCTGCTGTCCAAGAGGAACTTCGAGGACTCCGCTTAACTGCTCTACAGAATAGGTTGGTCCTAGATCAGCTGACTGCGGCAAGAGGAGGGGTGTGTGTTATTGTTGGAGCTTCCTGCTGTACTTTCATTCCGGAAAACGATTTAAATGGTCACATGATTTCCCAGGGGATAGACAACATGACAAGAATTGCTCAAGAGTTAGAAAGAAGAGAAGTGAGTGACAGAGGTGGGTTCGGTGATTGGATCACAAGTTGGAAACAAATGCTTGTATCTGCTTTGATCCCGATAGGGGTTATACTGTTAATCCTTACATTTATTATTTGTTGTATTATTCCATTTATCAGAATTTTGATTCATCGTGCTATGAATACTTTTGTATCTTCTCAATATGCTTTGATGAACAGAACTGTAAAGTGTTAATGCTTTGAAGGAAATGTTTGAAGGATGTTTATTGTATAAGAATAGGCATGCAGAATGATATGATATGATAGGATAATTATATTATATGATAATTCTCTATCAAAGGGGCCATTGTTAGAAATATCTGTTTTATATTCCTATATCCCTGCATGCTCTCAGACCTGCATATATGCAGCATAAGCATTCCTTTATGTTAATGTAATGGACACATCTGTTATACATTAAGAGGGTTCCCATTGCTCAAGTGGAGAGCTGTTTCGAGGGTCTCCTATTCTTTCCATTGGAGGGTCCCGTTCGGATACACATGTCTTTGTGGAGCTTTGACAGGAAACTAACTGACCATATTTAGAATGTGTTATATAACTATGCTATATGATCCTATATGATGTAATGTATGGTTTTATTGGTTGAAGGGGTAATACTCCCCTTATACTCCTTCTATATATTGTGCTAAGCCATTGTCTGAGTTTAGAGAATCTTCTCTCCTCCAGCGCTGGACGAATTGTTTATTCATGCCTGAATAAAGACAGAGACTGGGGGGACACTTTTGTTGGAGTCAATTCATTTCTAACATAGTTGTACTTTTGTTTAAGAAGATAATGTACGATCAAAGCTCTTTTTGAAGACATTATGTGTGGCTCTTAAAAGAGCCTTTGTGTTGTGTTGAGCGGATCCTCTACTTTGAGCTGGTGTATTTGGTGACCGCCTTTGTGCCCTCGGACACGGCGTGTTTGGCCAGCTCTCCGGGCAGCAGCAGACGCACGGCGGTCTGGATCTCTCTCGATGTGATGGTGGAGCGCTTGTTGTAGTGAGCGAGACGAGACGCTTCACCGGCGATGCGCTCGAAGATGTCGTTGACGAAAGAGTTCATGATGCCCATCGCCTTGGAGGAGATCCCGGTGTCGGGATGAACCTGCTTCAGGACTTTGTACACGTAGATCGCGTAGCTCTCCTTCCTGGACTTTCTGCGCTTCTTTCCGCCCGTGCCGGCGGTTTTAGTGACGGCTTTCTTCGAGCCCTTCTTGGGAGCGGACTTCGCTGGTTCAAGCATGATCGCGTTCAGAGATCAATAACGCAGGAGGAGTTTTATCCACGGCTCTATGCTAATTTCAAGAGGGAAGAACGAGGTCTGTGATTGTGAGTCTTCCTGGACAAACCCATAGAACTATTTCATTGGTCATTAAACATTCACTGAATTGTAGGCGATCCAATCAGAAGCTTTGAAATGTTATTCAACCGCATCAACAACGACCATCCCCCGTGACTCCATTCCTTTGTTTCATTTTTCCGGAATATGTAAGAACCAATTTACCAATCATTTAAAGTTGTCACATGACCCACTGGGGTCAATTTTGTGTCTCGTTTCTGTGGTTTCAGCACATGTGCGGCTCTGTATTTTCCCCAGTGAAATGTGAAATTTTTATAATTTGTAGTTAATCACCCAGGCAACATGATAAAAAAAAAAAAAAAAACAATAAGGCCAAACCAGGCACACTATGTTCGAATACAAATATATTATATTTTTAAGGAAAAGAGATAGAATTATCAAAATTTTGAATTTGTAATACACTTTTAAGAGTATATTCACATACTATATGGGCCATTCTACAGAATTGGTGCAAACTGCTGTCCCTCATCCAAAAAACACATTTGAAAAGCATTTAATTATTAAAATCTTAGATGTTTACTAAGATCCTTCAATTATCTATTGAAACCCACAATAATATTTAAGATATCAGTAAGCTTCATATATATATATATATATATATATATATATATATATAAACATTATTTATGGGCTACTTTCAATTAGGAGGTGGCTGTCCCAAACCCTAACCCCTACATTTCAACTTGTGAAAATGATATTGAAATAAAAAAAAATATATATTTTTTTTTAAATGAAGTTCAAATATATTTATTTTATTTTTAAATCATGAAACTTTATCAAAAAAAAATAAAATAAAGGGTCCTGCATTTCATGTCACTACCAAAACAGTGAATGTTGTAGTCCATTGGCTGAGACTGATTTTAACCACACCCCCACATTTTTTATCAGGAAATATTCCTGTGTTGGTTTTGTCCAAAATTCAAAAAAATGGTCACAATGGCCGACCATTGAAAGTGAATGGGAGAGACTGAAAATAACAGAACAATTTAGTTTTCAGGAGCATGTTCATTATTTCCATGTACACATATGAGCATGTGTGCTTGCAAACATCGAGCCCTTGGACCTGTGCATGTATCGATACATTTACACGCTACCCAGACACACACACACGTTTGAACACACAAACTTTTTTGAGTATTACACACATTCTTTTCCACAGAGAGAAATTTGATCCTACCCTAACCTGCATCTAATATACATTTACCCATCTGACATTACCACCCACACACACACACACACAAACAGGCCGTGACTGCAGTGACCCGGCTTCAAAATAATCTTTCTTTCATGTTCTTGTTTCATCACAGCTTCCAGACAAAATATTATGACACTTGCTGTTTTTTGTCTTGAAGCCGATGTCAGCCATGCACTAACGAGGCATCAGACACATTCTGGTGCAACGGAGGTTATTTTAATGTGAATCTCATTCTCTTTTTAAATATAACTTAATAAAATTTTGTACTTCTTCATGATACCCACGTTTCTGCCTACCTTCTTAAAGAGAGTCGAACCTGTGTGACCTAAATTCTTAGGTATCATTCATATTTCCCAGGGTGAAATTCCCATGGGTGGCGTAGTCGAAATTCCTTGTGTCTGAAACCTGTACTACTCCGTCACAGTAGGATCAAATTTCTCTCTGTGGAAAAGAATGTGTGTAATACTCAAAGTTTGTGTGTGTGTCTGGGTAGCGTGTAAATGTATTGTAGTGGCGGTTTTATGATATTCATTGATCTTTAGTAAAATATAGATGATTCAAAGAATGTCACATGTGTGACTCTCACTTGTAGTGAGAGAAGATTCTGTTTATGTACCTGGGAAGGCAGAAGGGAGAGACACTCCAGAGAACAGACGAACAAGGACCTCTGACCTAGATGTCAGAAGGCCATTTGGTGAAGGAGGGCTTAGGAGTTGGCTCTAGTGACGAATCGAAACTAGTGTTATGGCTTCCTTGTCTATGGAAAATTACTGAATGGAAATCTACTGTGGGGGGAAGGCTCTGCGGAGAAGGCCTTGAAGATTAGGATAAAAAGCTTGTTCAGTCTGTCTGGGGGTGTGTCACTCTTCTGCACAGGGTAACAGCTGTGTATTAGACTGCTCCTTCTTGCAAGAATAAATACTTTTAATTTTATAATTTGACTCTGAGTCTCCCTTACGCAGTGATGTTTGTTTGATGAATTTTTGCCACAACAATTTGGTGTCAGAATAGTGGGATTCCTTGGACGATGCCTCCTGGACCTGAGATCGGACGGTGTTTGGCCACCTGGACTGAGTAAGTTCCAGCTCTACCTCGTAAACTTGAGAGAGAGAGGCCGGCCGATGTCAGAGCCCGGGAGAGTCGACCACTGGAAATCAAAAGAACTCAAGGTGGCTCGGAACAACATCCCTGAGTAAAGGTAATTAAATAATTAAATTAAGTTTAATTGGGGGAAGAGTGAAATTGAACCATATTGGCTGAGAACTGTTTTCTGTGGTACGTAATCTGAAATTAATTGATCTACGTACAGATCAAGATTTTTTCAAACAGATACGAGGGAAAATAATCTGAAATTAATTGAGGTCTGTGACAGAACAAGATATTTCAAGCAGATAAATAATCTGGAATTAATTGAGATCTACGGACAGATCAAGATATTTCAAGCAGATAAATAATCTGGAATTAATTGAGAACTGTGACAGACCAAGACATTTCATACAGATAGGTACCTGGAAATTAATTGTTCCACCACGGAGCAAAGTATTTTTGGGTGCTGAGGCTAATTAGGGGGAGCCAAGAAAGTCGTAACAGATTTTTTGGTAAACCGTAATTAGGAGGACACTAATAGTGTAACCCGTCCGACTGGGTTAAAAGAAAGGTCGGGTTTGTCGGGGACGCTTGACAAATAAAGAGAACGCGCGTAAAAGAGAAATCCACAGAAAGCAGATAAGCGGTCAATATGGCGAAGTCTCAAAAGCAAGCTTGCGAAATTTGGTACACCGGTGTTTTGTCAAATGAGATAAAATTAAGGGCAGAAATGTATGATATTGAGAAACAAAAGATTAAAGATGGTGCGGGAATCAGTTGAACAGGGCAGTTGTGTCTGCGTTCAACGTGTGTAAAAGAGTGAAAAGACAATGAGTTGTTTGGCTTGAAGCAGATAAAAGAGAACAGAGTTGGCTAGAATGTATTGCCATATAGTAAGATTGAATATAACTGATAAAAGGGTTTTTATTTTTCATCCATTAGATGGGTGCATGACATTAGATGTCAGAAGATTTTTATTTGTAACAAAAGTTGAAGTAGCAAGCAGCAATAAGGCTGTCTTTGTGAAGGATTGAGATTTGAGTAATATGATATTTTGGTTTCTGTAAAAAACAGTAAGTAGGATAAGTGGGACAGAGACAGTAATGATAATACTTGTTGAATCTGCAGACTAACCATTTTGAGAAGAAAACAACTGTAGAAAATGTATGTTATGAAAATAACATTTCTGATAAAATGTATGGAACTATTTATGAACGCCTGTTAAGTCAGATTAAGAAATGGTATGAAAAGTGAGGTTCAGATTAAAAATAATAATGATAAGGTATTGAGTATGATTAACAGGGATTAACATGATATAAAGATAATGAATGTTTCATTAAGCAAAATGGGGAACAATTCTATATTTTAGTGGTAAAATAGTGAAATTATGTTTATTTTTGGTTTGACAACCATTATCTTTTGAACCTAAAGACTCCAGCTATGCTGGGAGTACAGCAACAGCGCGTGCTTATTCAGCCCGGCTTCCGGATGTTAAATGTGTACTTGCTATTGTAATCAGTGTTGTTGATGATAATACCGAATTAGAGAGATGTAAAGACAGATTTTGAAATTCAATAATGTAAAATGTCAGATATTTGGTTGATATTAAGTCATTGAAGGCAAAAGACATTGTCTGTTTTATAAAGGAAATTATGGGTCGGGGATAATTTCCCTGGACAAGTGTTAAAGTTAAACAGAAACTTTGTGAAAACAACTTAGAAACAATTTATGCATTTCCGTGCAGTTTATGAAAATGAATGTTCTGCCAATAATGATGAAGATTATGATTTGACTAGTGTGATAGAATCCGCCACTGGTGGACTGTCAAAGAATAGAGAGAACTGCTTATCAGCTCTGTTTACATTCTGATTGGGACACACTGCTTCAAGGGTGTCAGTAAGCTGGAGCTGCTAGAAAGCTCAAGGTAATCGAACTATAGGCAAGGGGACAGAGAATGTTTTAATTGTGGTCAGCTGCGTTTAGCAGTAACTGTAAATGACCACTCAGAAAGGTGTAAAAGAAAGTTGATGGAATGTGAAAGTGACGTGTATTAATGTGGGTTTGAAAGTAGAACAGGATTTGAAGACGATATTAAAGTTTTCGTCTGAGAAAGAACTGATAATGTGAATGCAGTGCTAAGTAAATGAAAGAAAAAAGAAAGTTGATAGATGGAAGTCGTAAGTAGATTGAAAGAGAAAAGAAAGTTGATAGATGGAAGTCGTAAGTAGATTGAAAGAGAAAAGAAAGTTGATAGATGGAAGTCGTAAGTAGATTGAAAGAGAAAAGAAAGTTGATAGATGGAAGTCGTAAGTAGATTGAAAGAGAAAAGAAAGTTGAAAGATTTAAGTTGTAAGGAAATCCTTTTAAAAGGAAAGAACTAAAGTACCAGTAGATGTAAATTGCAGATAAGCAAAATATTTGTAAAAGTAAAGGTAACTAAAAATATGATTGTCTTATAATGAAACGCTTAAAAAAAAAAAAAAAGGTTTTGGAAGATCCTAATTGTAGATTGGTAAACCCCTAGAAGAGAAAATATGGAAAATATTGTCAGATAAAGTTGTAATTGAGAATCTGACAACTAAAATTGAGATGTTATAAAGAAACGTTATTGAGAAATAGAATAACTACTTGTATTTAAGATCAAATAAGCAGAAGCAGTAGCACTGGGTTGCTAAATGTAAAAACAATTTTGTAGAAAGGGATCTGATTAAACAAACAGCTTGGTGTTGACCATGAAGAAGCTAGAAGCTGATGTTTTGGTTTCAAAAGATAAGATTGGGACTTGGCTGAAACTGCCAGTATGACAGTCTCAATATGAGTGGAAATTTGTAATGTCGAAATTTCCTGATATAAGAGTAAAAGACAACTATAAAATTATTTTTATATTGAAAACGTATGTAATTGCTGGCAAAGATGTCTTAAACTGGGCTAGAATTAAAAGATAAAGTAGCTAAAGTAGAGAATGTTTAGTATGACAAAAAAGTGTACCAAGTCCTGAAGGCCTCAGAGTCTCTGTCTCATTCAATGTCAGAAGGCTGTTATCTTAGCCTGTCATGACAATAAGCTATTTATAGTAAAGTGTTTCAGTTGAAAATGACAGATGTTAAAAGAAATCATGTTAAAGGAAATCATTGCCATACAGAGGGCAATTAGTACTTAAATATTTTAGATTTGTAAAACTGAATGACTTTAAAGAAGTCTTTAAAATAATAATGTAGACCTGAATGACAGAAGTGACATTTTTGTACTTTGTTATTTTAGGACCAGTAACGTATTTGTCTGATCTTAGCCTTCACCATGACACAGGACCTATCACCATGGCTATAGATGTACATCGAATAGACGATGTGAATAAAGTTCACTGAGATTTTGTTGATTCGGACAGGTCTAACAGATTTAAGTGATTAAATACTGTTGTTATTAACCTGTCTCCCTTAACACTAGAGGCAGTCCAGGTGGAGGTGAGGTGACTCTTGAATGTGTCTTTCCTAAGCTCCAGAGGGAAAAAAACAGCTGAGTTCTGTTGAAGAAACTGATTGTGTGATGCGAGCGGGTCACCAGTGGGTACGTGACTACTCAAAGACGGGATGATTTTCCTGGCCAGGAGACATTCTAACGCAGGGGGTCCCGGACACTGCATCTCCGGATGGAGGTGTTATATGTGAGAAGGTATGAGAGTTGAGCGCTGATTACCAGAGGCCACTGGGGTCAGCAGAGCATTGTGGGGTCAGCAGAGCATTGTTTGACCGAGAAAATGTGAGTTCCTCTATACCACTCACCAGAGAAAACCCCCCCTCGCAATTCACTGTATGGCTTGTTTTCAACTGTGACAAGTCTGATGGAAATTATAGATAAAGAGCTAATGTGAATGTGCTTTCAAGAGTCAGCTGAGACCATGAGGTGATTGTCATTATTTGTTGGGGAGACAGTAACATAACTTATTAATTTATATCAGGAACATGTTGCCTTATGGGCAAGGAAAATTAAAGAAGTTGATTTCGAACTAATATGTCTATAAGATGGTTTTAACTCCTGAAGGTTAGACATGGTGGTGGCTATAGATTAAGACAGTTTTTGTAGAGTTTGGATAACAAAGGTTAGGTGAATTGAGAATTTATATAAGTATTCAAACTAAAGATAACTTTATAAATACTCATAGTATTTTAGATTATTGTAATGGTTCTAATTTGAGTTAAACATTTGTATATTAACATTTATGAACTATTAAGGGTTCTATGATTAATTAAGTTTCAGTCTTAGGAGGCTGTTTGAAAAGATTATTTGTGTAAGAGAGACTGCTGAGTGGAGGAAGGGATTGGGACGCTGTTAGTCTTTCTGTTATCAGGCCTGGTAAGGCAAGCTTAAACAAAATAATGATAATGAACCATAACAAAGCAGCTGACTTTTCTAAAGAAAAAATTAATAATGAACAGATAGAACATTTGAAACGGTTTTAGAAAGATGTAAAATTATATAAAAGCTACAGGGAAATGTGAAGTTTAAATCTTATTTAAACCTTAAATATTATACTTTTAGAGTTAATATAAAAAATAAAAAAAGCGAACATTGTAAATGAGCAGTTAACATGCTGTATGTGTCTAGCATGAGTGTGTGTGAGGGTGACAGCACTTTATGTCTTGTAGGTGTTAAGTGTAGGGCAGCTATTCCGCCTGAATAGTGTGTATATTGTGTCTTTAACTTCTGGATAAGTTTAGGTATTTATATAAATTGGAATTGTGGAGTTGTAGATCATAGGTTGAAATAAAAGAAGATGTTATAGATTTGACAGCAACAACAAAGATGTGACACATTGGCTAAGTCAATATGAAATTATCCAAAGAGCAATTTATTATTATCGTAAACAAGAGGAGAATGTTTTTGTTTTTTTTGACTGACATTGACCAAGTCTGTACAGCACGACCTGACCTGATAAACTATTGATGACTTTAAAATGGTTGAAGAGGACTGAGTTGCGAGACAAAACAACAGACCTGAAAAAGCAGGATACGCTGTGAGATGTGCTGTTGCCCTTCAAATACTTCGATAAGAAAATGAGATTGTGACTTTTAAGTGAAGAATGTAATATTTTGTTTCAGAGGCAGAGAAAGATGTCTGGAACAAGTTTGTCTGAGGGACAACGTTTGGGTTAGTGTTGATGGCAGACTTTATCGAAGACACTATGTTAAATGTTATGTTAAATTGATGATCGAGTTGTGTCGACCATCAAAAGGGGGATGCTTTATGTTTTATATTCTTTATGGAATAAATGTTGGGAGAACACTATGGGTAATTGGGTAAAAGCCCTGGAAGAAGCCATTCTTCTGCCTAACAAAATTGCTGTCTGGATTGTTTCAACAGGACGTTTCCAAGGGCATCGAAGGCCGTGGCAGAATAGTAGACAAAAGAAAATACGTACTTTACTATCTGATAATAACCTCAAAATTTGTTTTGCTTTACAGAGAGCATGCAGAATTGGGAGACAGGGCAAAATGTGTTGAATAATGGCTATGGATGAATTTTGCTAACTGTCCTGGCCTGATTGTTATTATTGTGGCAGAAAGGTGCTACACCTTGTACAGAGCATAACCTAAAATTTTCCTTTTTCAGAATGTCAGGATGGATTGCATCAAGCTGAACTGATTCTGTTTTCCAAATGTATGAATATTGACTTGTTAACGTGGATATGTGTTTTTCAGGGGAAAAGGACTCTGACTTTATTAAGCAAGAAATGTCTAATGATAATATGTTTCAGTTTGTAAACAGATGGTGAAAATTCCACAGGCCTACACCAACACGCCTGGAGGAGGATGTGGACCAACTAATGAATTAAGAATGTGGTTTTGGGATGATTTTGAGGACTTTATTTGAGCTTAGTATTGATATTGGTATATGACAAATGATTTGATTGGTTACTGATTAATTAGAAAATATTTAAGGCAAAGGTTTTCAGGAAGAGAAGATCTATTAATTAATGTAAATTATGGGGATTATTATTGAAGCTTATTAAGTAGAACCACTGCCTGATTGAATTAAAAGTAAAAGAACAAATTATGGTTAGGGAAATGGATATGGGGAAAATGTTGAATGTGTAGGAGTTATGATTGTATGTGTTATTCTGATAATTTTGTTATTCATGGGTGAATGTGAGAAAACTGGAATGTCTGTTCAATTGAAAATGACAGTCTATCTGGATGATGATGATGGTGAACAAAATTATGCAGATGATTCAAGTAGAGATTACAGTTAAATGTGTTGATGTTTTCTTTTTCTTTCTGAGAACGATTGATATGTAAAGAGGGTTAAAAGTAGCAGTCATCCGTGTTACGAGATGGCGTACAAGGACAGGGTTTGAAACAGGGATTTTTTTATTTTTTTATTTTTTTTATTTTTATTTATTTATTTATTTATTATCTGTTTGTTTTCCTACTGTGCTATAATCTTTTTCCTTACTAGTGTGACTGCGGTAGTGAGCCCGGCATTAGTAAATTGTTTACTTGCTTGCTAAATAATTAATGGGGCTTTCCCCCACAAAAAACAGCCTTATGCTTCTTCATTCTAAACTTTTTCTTCACAGGTTCAAGGAGAGTGATCTTTTATGATGTGTGATGTAATGACTTGAACTTGCATTTATTATTGTTGTTATTATTATTATTATGTTTGATTAATAATGATAAAAAGTGAGGAGTTGTAGTGGCGGTTTTATGATATTCATTGATCTTTAGTAAAATATAGATGATTCAAAGAATGTCACATGTGTGACTCTCACTTGTAGTGAGAGAAGATTCTTTTTATGTACCTGGGAAGGCAGAAGGGAGAGACACTCCAGAGAACAGACGAACAAGGACCTCTGACCTAGATGTCAGAAGGCCATTTGGTGAAGGAGGGCTTAGGAGTTGGCTCTAGTGACGAATCGAAACTAGTGTTATGGCTTCCTTGTCTATGGAAAATTACTGAATGGAAATCTACTGTGGGGGGAAGGCTCTGCGGAGAAGGCCTTGAAGATTAGGATAAAAAGCTCGTTCAGTCTGTCTGGGGGTGTGTCACTCTTCTGCACAGGGTAACAGCTGTGTATTAGACTGCTCCTTCTTGCAAGAATAAATACTTTTAATTTTATAATTTGACTCTGAGTCTCCCTTACGCAGTGATGTTTGTTTGATGAATTTTTGCCACAACAGTATCGATACATGCACAGGTCCAAGGGCTCGATGTTTGCAAGCACACATGCTCATATGTGTACATGGAAATAATGAACATGCTCCTGAAAACTAAATTGTTCTGTTATTTTCAGTCTCTCCCATTCACTTTCAATGGTCGGCCATTTGTGACCATGCCTACTCTCAGATAAATGAGGCCCACGATTAATCAGATGCAAACAGAAATATAAAACCAGTCCTAATTGAAAGAACAAGTTGACAAAAAGATTGAATCCAAGATTGGGTGTAAATATGGTATAATGAGTGATTTATAAGCTATTTTTATAGGCCGGTCATTTTTGACCGGGAACACCACAAGTGTGACTATGTGCCATATTTTTTACAAAACAAAAGTTTCAAAACAAAATTCCTGGTGAGAATTTTTAATTGACTAGTGTGATCAACAATACCAATTTTCTTCAGATTTTATTTAATATTTCCAAAAATATTAAAAAAATTACTCAAAAGAAATGCCTACTCTCAAATAAATAAGGCCTATGATTATTCAGATGCAAATCAAAATATAAAACCAGTCCTAATTGAAAGAGAACATGTTGACAAAAAGATTGAATCCAAGATTGGGTGAAAATATGGTATAATGAGTGATTTATACGTTTTTTTTTATGGGGACCGGGACCATTTTTGACTGGGAACACAACAGGTGTTATAGGATTTTGAACCACATGAGGGTTAAGTTTGTTTTCGACTAGCAAAGCAAAAGTAACTATTCTGTGGTTGGTTGCCAGTTGTGAGGTGACATAAAATAAAGCGTGCCAGACTCCTATTGGCTGAAATCTGAAAACTTTCCAGGCCAATCAGTGATCTTTCCTCCAAACCCTTTATTTTGATAATGATGAAAATGATGATGATGATACAAATGTGTGATTCCCAGTGAAACACTTTGGTCTTTAAGCATAATAGCTTTAATTGTATAAATATGTAAACATATATTATGTATAAATACTTGAGATTTGATTAAAAAAAATGGGCCTGTTAATTTGCTTTCACTTGTAATTTAAAGGAAAGCCAATGTCACTTTTGACCAATGAAATAATTATCTTTACTATTAACTAGTGGGTGGCTCTTAAAAGAGCTTTTTTTTTTTTTTACAAAAGTAAAAAGACTGAGTTAATTTCTTTTTGAAAAGAAGGAAAACAAGTGAAAAAAAAGTTCACCCCATTTTTTGGGAGCTTGGGGGTCCCTGATAATATATTTATCATAAACCGCCGAATATTTATCATAAAAAAAATATCAAAAAAACAATCATATAAACAAACTAATACCTCATGGGTTTCTTAAATGTTTCTCACATTTCATATAAATATATAAACCAAATACATATACACATGCATACAAACTTGACTTTATTGACTGACCCTAACTGACCCCTGACCTCCCGACTGTCTCTCAAGCCTGATTCAGGGATCCTCTCTTCCTGACTCTCCTCAAGCTCACGGTCAGAGGGAATGACCCGATCATGTTCCTTCCGCCCATAACATGTTCTTGTGTCCATTTCCGTAGATAGTAAAAACATTGACTATTGGTGCGTTCAAGATGGTATTTTCGAGTGTAACGCACATGAACTCCACCACAAAGTCGTAATTACGAGTGGGAGGCAATGGCGGAAGCAAATAATTTTCAATCATGATACATTTATTTCTGAATACTGACAGTATAATGTAGGTTGTGTGCATTATGTGTTGTTAATGAAGCAGAGAGATCAAGTTTACCAGAAAACACTCATTCAGACATGAGCTGAAGAGCTTGAGTGACCAAACTACATTTCCCATCATTCTCTGTGGCAGCATATACTACTACTACTACTACTACTACTACTACTACCACTACTAATACGGCCCTGTCCCAAATGGCACCCTAAGCACTCGCGGTCTTCCTCTGAGTCCGCACTTTCGTAATGTAACGCCGCTTTGACTGTCGGGAAGTAGTCTGGTGTGTAGTGCGCATTAGTGCGGGATCGGCAAAAGTGCGCATCGAGGGCGCAAATCGACCGCAGAGCTCGCGAGCACCTTCTAGAGCTAAAATTACAAATGGGACACCCTACGATCTCACGGACTTAACGGGCAGCCATTGTAAGTCCACAAGACCGAAAGTGCATATGAAGTGTGCCATTTGGGACAGGGCCTACTACTACCACCACCACTACTACTACTACTAATAATAATAATACTAATAATAATAATAATACTAATAATAAAAACAACATCAATTACACACATAATGCGCATTCTTGGGTTTTAAAAACAAACTTCCCAGGAGGACTTTAATGCACCATATGGTCCTAAACCTATTCCTAAATCAACGAAAGATGACCCCCGTATACCTCTTAACTACAGAGGAACCAGTCTCCTACTGTTTATAAAATCTACTCTAGTATTTTAAATGCTAGATTAAATATTTTTTTGGAAACAACAGAGTATCTAGAAGATGAACAAAATGGATTTCGAAAACACAAGGCATGTATTGATCATATTTATATCATCTCAACAATTGTTAGAACTACTAACTGAAAACAAACCCACTTTTGTTTGTTTTGTGGACTTTAAAAAGGCTTTTGACTGGGTGGATAGGGATTTGTTAAGTTTGAAGCTTCTCCAGGCAGGGGTTGATGGGAAGTTTTACTGGGCATTAAAGTCCCTGTATGCAGACTGTGTGGGATGTGTTGAGGTGAATGATGAGCAGACTGAGTGGTTTCGTATTCCTTTTGGTGTAAAACAGGGATATTTTGTCCCCAAGTCAGTTTTCTCTGTTTATAAATGATTTGGCTCTTGAAATTAAACATCTAAACTTAGGGGTGCGCCTAGACAGTGTCATTGTTGGCATTCTGCTCTATGCTGATTATGTAGCGTTACTGGCCCAAAATGAAGAGAATCTACAGAACATTGTACATGTTTTACAAAATTGGTGCCGTATGGAGACTTGTTATAAATCAAGCTAAAACGCAAATTATGCACTTCAGGAAAGGTGTTACATTGTGAAGCACAAACGTTTTTTTTCTTTTGGTATACCGTTCTTGAGTATGCAACTCAGTATAAGTATTTAGGATTTGTATTTGATGAATTTATGTTGTTTGACAGAGGAGTTAAAATCCTCGCTGCTGCAGCTTTAGCCCTGGGTTCTGTGATAAACAAGTTAAACATCTGTAAAGATCTCGGTTATGGTACATTCTCCCAGTTGTATGCTGCCTGTGTGTCCCCTGTGTTAAACTATCCTCTGCTTCTTGGGGGTTCACAGGTTTGTCCCAGTGCTGGCAGCGCTGGGTGATATGGGCTGGGTTTCTGGATCAGTCCAAAGGAAATGTGAAATGGTTCGACTGTGGAATCGACTTATTAATCTGTCTGTAAATAGAGTAACAAAAAAAGTGTTTTTGTGGAGTCAGAATAAGTCCCCCTGGCCTGCAGAGCTCCAGACTGTTTTTGCTGATGCACAACTCCAGTTCGTATTCTGTAATTATTTGTCCTGTAGCGTCAACAACATCAGATCCAATTTGATCAGTCATATTTTAAACATAAATGGCTGATTGGGATTATGGCTAAGCCTAAGGATTTACTTACAAATTAAAGATGTATGTGAAACAGAGTTGTATGTAAAGGCAAATTTGACAAGGAACCAACGATCTTTGATGGCTCAACTGCGCACTGGCATCCTTCCCCTGGCCTTAGAAACTGGTTCACCCAAATTCCCGAAGAGGACAGACTCTGTAGACTGTGTGAGTTAGGAGAGGTTGAAAATGAAACTCATTTTGTGTTATATTGCCCACGGTATGATGATTTTAGAAATGTATTATTTGGTGAATTGTTTGTTAAAAAGCATGAAATGTTCTGGATTAGTGATGACGACAAGATGAAATGGTTGTTTAATTTTAATGTGTTTAAATTGGCTACTTTTGTTTGTAAAGCCTGGATGACTTGTTTATTTAAATAAGTTTATGTATGTTGTGATAACTGGTCTTTTGTTGGTGGTTTAGGTGTTTTACAAGCCCATTAGGGCAAGACACAATAATAAAAACTATTCATTCATTCATCCATTCATCCATCCATCCATCCATCCATTCATTCATTCATTCATCCATCCATCCATCCATTCATTCATTCATTCATCCATCCATCCATCCATCCATTCATTCATCCGTCCGTTCGTTCATTCATTCATTCATCCATCCATCCATCCATCCATCCATCCATCCATCCATCCATCCATTCATCCATCCATCCATCCATCCATTAATTCATTCATTCATCCATTCATCCATTCATCCATCCATTCATCCATCCATCCATCCATCCATTCATTCATCCATCCATCCATCCATTCATCCATCCATCCATCCATCCATCCATCCATCCATCCATTCATTCATTCATTCATTCATCCATCCATTCATTCATCCATCCATCCATTCATCCATTCATCCATCCATCCATCCATCCATCCATCCATTCATCCATCCATCCAT